>NW_027096781.1:33906-57935 GCF_019320115.1 Miscanthus floridulus | reverse complement strand
TGGAACTCCTAGGTTGATGTGGGTCATGTGAAATCTAATTTCGGTCTGTTTGAAGACAGTGTTGGTGTCGATGCAATATTGTTGCACGCTTTGCGTCGAACGTACCATAGGCTTGGAAATCGGTTTGGACGCATCCGATGGAACTCCTAGCTGATGTGGGTCTTGTGGAATCTTGTTTCGGACCATTTGGAGATAGTGTTAGTGTCGGTGGAAGATAGGTGCATAGTTTGCGCCAAACGTACCATAGGCTCAGACATCGTTTTTAACGCACTAATGGTACTCCTTGGTGACGAGGCTCAAGTGGAAGCTCCTTTTAGTTCATTTGGAGATAGTGCTAATCTTGACGTAAGATAGGTGTGCGGCTTGTGTCGAACGTACCATAGGTTTTTAGATTATTTTGGACGCACCCGATGAGACACCTAGGTGACGTGGGTCTTGTGAAATCTCATTTCAGTCTATTTGGAGACAGTGTTGGCGTCAATGCAATATAGTTGCACGCTTTGCGTCGAACATACCATAGGCTTGAAATTGGTTTGGACGCACCCGATGGAACTCCTAGCTGACGTGGGTCTTGTGGAATCTTGTTTCGGACCGTTTGGAGATAGTGTTAGTGTCGGTGGAAGATGGGTGCACGGTTTGTGCCAAATGTACCATTGGCTCAGACATCCTTTTTAACATACCGTTGGTACTTCTAGGTGATGAGGCTCAAGTGGAAGCTCCTTTTAGTTCGTTTGGAGATAGTGCTAATCTTGACGCAAGATAGGTGCGCGGCTTGTGTCGAACGTACCGTAGGCTTTGAGATCATTTTGGATGCACCCGATGGAACACCTAGCTGACGTGGGTCATGTGAAATCTCATTTTGGTCTGTTTGGAGACAGTGTTGGCGTCAATGCAATATAGTTGCACGCTTTGCGTCGAACGTACCATAGGCTTGGAAATCAGTTTGGACGCACCTGATGGAACTCCTAGCTGACGTGGGTCTTGTGGAATCTTGTTTCAGACCGTTTGGAGATAGTGTTAGTGTCGGTGGAAGATAGGTGCACGGTTTGCGCCAAATGTACCATAGGCTCAGACATCCCTTTTAACATACCGATGGTACTCCTAGGAGACGAGGCTCAAGTGGAAGCTCCTTTTAGTCCGTTTGGAGATAGTGCTAATCTTGATGCAATATAGGTGCGTAGTTTGCGTCAAACGTACCATAGGCTCAGTGATCATTTTGGACGAACTTGATGGAACTCCTATGTGACGTCGGTCATGTGAAATCTCATTTTGGTCTGTTTGGAGACAGTGTTGGCGTCGATGCAATATAGTTGCATGCTTTGTGTCGAACATACCATAGCCTTAGAAATCGGTTTGGATGCAACCGATGGAACTCCTAGCTGACGTGGGTCTTGTGGAATCTTGTTTCGGACCGTTTGGAGATAGTGTTAGTGTCGGTGGAAGATAGGTGCACGGTTTTGCCGCCAAATGCACCATTGGCTCAAACATCCTTTTTAACATACCGATGGTACTTCTAGGTGACGAGGCTCAAGTGGAAGCTCCCTTTAGTCCGTTTGGAGATAGTGCTAATCTTGACGCAAGATAGGTGTGCGGTTTGCGTCAAACATACCATGGGCTTGGAGATCATTTTGGACACACCTGATGGAACTCGTAGGTGATGTGGGTCATATGAAATCTAATTTCGGTCTGTTTGGAGACAGTGTTGGCGTCGAAGCAATATAGTTGCACGCTTTGCGTCGAACGTACCATAGGCTTGGAAATCGGTTTGGACGCACCCGATGGAACTCCTAGCTGATGTGGGTCTTGTGGAATCTTGTTTTGGACCGTTTGGAGATAGTGTTAGTGTCGGTGGAAGATAGGTGCATGGTTTGCGCCAAACGTACCATAGGCTCAGACATCGTTTTTAACACACAAATGGTACTCCTTGGTGACGAGGCTCAAGTGGAAGATTCTTTTAGTTCGTTTGGAGATAGTGCTAATATTGACGCAAGATAGGTGCGTGGCTTGTGTCGAACGTACGATAGGCTTTGAGATCATTTTGGACGCACCTGATGGAACACCTAGGTGATGTGGGTCATGTGAAATCTCATTTCGGTCCATTTGGAGACAGTGTTGGCGTTAATGCAATATAGTTGCATGCTTTACGTCGAACGTACCATAGGCTTGGAAATCGGTTTGGACGCACCTGATGGAACTCCTAGCTGACATGGGTCATGTGGAATCTTGTTTTGGACCGTTTAGAGATAGTGTTAGTGTCGGTGGAAGATAGGTGCATGGTTTGCGCCAAATGTACCATAGGCTCCGACATCGTTTTTAACGCACTAATGGTACTTCTTGGTGACGAGGCTCAAGTGGAAGCTCCTTTTAGTTCATTTGGAGATAGTGCTAATCTTCACGCAAGATAGGTGCGCGGGTTGTGTCGAACATACCATAGGCTTTGAGATCATTTTGGACGCACCCGATGAGACACCTAGGTGACGCGGGTCATGTGAAATCTCATTTCGGTCTGTTTGGAGACAGTGTTGGCGTCAATGCAATATAGTTGCACGCTTTGCGTCGAACGTACCATAGGCTTGGAAATCGGTTTGGACGCACCCGATGGAACTCCTAGCTGACGTGGGTCTTGTGGAATCTTGTTTTGGACCGTTTGGAGATAGTGTTAGTGTCGGTGGAAGATAGGTGCACGGTTTGCGCCAAACGTACCATAGGCTCAGACATCCTTTTTAACATACCAATGGTACTTCTAGGTGATGAGGCTCAAGTAGAAGCTCCTTTTAGTTCGTTTGGATATAGTGCTAATCTTGACGCAAGATAGGTGCGCGGCTTGTGTCGAACGTACCGTAGGCTTTGAGATCATTTTGGATGCACCCGATGGAACACCTAGGTGACGTGGGTCATGTGAAATCTCATTTTGGTCTGTTTGGAGACAGTGTTGGCATCAATGCAATATAGTTGCACGCTTTGCGTCGAACGTACCATAGGTTTGGAAATCAGTTTGGACGCACCCTGATGAGGACATCAACACCGATCATACATCCACGCCGTCCACGCCGACACCTGCTGGTCCTATTACCCGTGCTCGTGCTCGAACACTTAATCATCAAGTGAGTTCCTTCTTGAGCTCTTGTCCATCCTGTTTAGATCTTGGAGACACGTGCACTCTTGTTTTGATTAGGAATCAAGGAGAAGACCAAAAGGGAAAAGGACTCGCGTAGGCTGGATTCGGACTGCAGCACACCTCCAACTTGCGACGGTCGCCACGGTTACATACGGAGTCGGATTGGGGTGATTCTAGACTTGTTGGAAAGCTAATAAAGTCTACTTTCATACGGATCTGACCTCATACTCATACCTGCTCATAAACGGCGTCAACAGCCCAAAAATCACTGAGAGGTCTATTCTGTCCAGGGTGCTGCGCCACCTTAAGTTAGCCCAATGGGCTTGTATCGTTTAGAGTCCAGTAGGGACGCGTCCTAGGGTTGGAGCACGTCCCAAACTGTCTTGTGGTCGTCCTCCACACGTCATATACCCCTTAGCCGCCACTAGGAACACTTGGGTTTTGTTTAGATCAAGTTTAGCCTTTGCTACTTGCTTGTAGGCGCGCGTGCTGATCCAGCCGCCCGTCTCCTTGTCTTCGGAACCCCACTCAAAATAAGATTCAGTTTGAGGCATTCAATTCCATCTTGCAAATTCAGTGCTTGTTTCCTTGTTCTTGCTAGTTCTTCGATTGCTTGCAGGACGGGAGCCCTAGTGGCTGGTTGTTGCGCTCCACAAGATCATGACGGCCTTTGGAGGTGGTGTATCGGGTTCTAAGGCGCGGTCTTGGAAGGCTGTAGTCGAGCCGTGAACGTCATCTCCATCCACCAAATCGAGTGATCTCATGCCTCTCATCGAAAGATCGTCCATAAACCCTAGCGGGTTCATATCAATTGGTAATCAGAGCAAGGTTTATCGGTGAGAGACTTGTAATTCTTCGCTGTTTTTATTTGTCCTACAGTCCAAAAAGCCAAAAAAAAATAGTAGATTAGTTTCCTACAATCCTATAGACCTTTGGGCCGTGGCTAGTGCTACCTAGTTAGGGCTTGTTGAGTCTTCGGTTGCATCGGTTGTGTCAAGTTGCTGGTCTTAGTTTTAGTCCTTTAGAGTTTCGAGTTCTTGTCACGTTCTATCACAACACGCGCTATCATATAGTCTCTCTGTTGGCCGAATCCAAGTAGGGTTTGAAGTTTGAATCGGACAAGGAATCGGCTGTTCCTCTCTATTGGCCGAATCCAAGTTGGTTTTCAAGTTTGAGTCGGATCAAGGAATCGGGTATTCCTCGCTATTGGCCAAAGTCCGAGTAGAATTGGAAGTTCCAATTGGACGAGGAATCAGTTCACCCTGTGCTACAAATATCAAACGAAGCACGCAGCAAGTATTCATATCTAAACGAGTGGCTTACTCTAGAGAGAGAGAGAGAGTGTGTGTGTGCGCTGAGTTACTCTTTGGGAGTGTCTTGTTCATATAATCAGTTTTGAGTGCCCCTGAAAAAAAAAATATTCAAAAAAAAAGAAAGAAAAAAAAAGAGAAAGAAGCAAAAGAAAAGAAGAGAAAGGGGCTGATCTTAGAGATTTTTTTTTCGTTCACTTTGGGTGGTGTGTTGTGCTCTCCTTTGTGTCCAGGCTCGCGTCTCTAGCACGGTCTAGACTAGGACCAGCACAGTACCGCCGGTTGAACGATTATTCAGCTTGCTTTTTGTAACTAACGTGGTGCTAGTTCGTTCCTTGTTTCAGCCCACCTATAGCTCCACATATTCTACAGCTTGACAGGTCTCGTGCTGCGGCACCGATACACTTCATCCATTGCTGCAGACTTGTTGGTAGACGACCCCTCCTGTCGAGCAAGGTAAGAATTGGTAAGAACTTGTGTAACAGGTGGAGAGTGAGCGACTTGCTGTAGCTACATCCTAGTAGTTGTAGGGCTTTTATTTCTTCACTTGTCTTCTTGTTGTCTTTGTCTTTGAACCATGCCAGGGACCGACGAAGATAACCAAATTCCCCATTCGCCTCGCACAAAGGGCATCATACAACATTTTGAAAGGAAAGTGAAGTTGCACACGGAGGGACTTGATAATGACTTGCAGGTGACAAATGACAAACTTGGGCAGTTGGAGGCTACGCAGATTGTCGCAAACAACAAGCTTGCAGGTTTGGAGCAGTCCATTGCTAGTGTGGACAAAAGCCTTGCTGCTCTGCTGAGGCGTTTTGATGACCTCCACAACAATGATAAAGACCAGCATAAAGAAGAAAAGAAGGAGGAAGATCGAGAGGATGGTAGTTATGATGAAGAATACACAGGTGATACTGAACATGATGATCGAGACACTCGTGATCGACGTCGCCTACGTCACAACCGTAGAGGTATGGGTGGCCGCCGCCGACACGAGGTACACAATAATGATGATGCTTTCAGTAAGATTAAATTTAAAATACCTCCTTTTGATGGTAAATATGACCCTGATGCATACATTACTTGGGAGATTGCTGTTGATCAAAAGTTTGCATGCCATGAATTTCCTGAGAACACACGTGTTAGGGCTGCTACTAGTGAGTTCACAGATTTTGCTTCTGTTTGGTGGATTGAATATGGCAAGAAAAATCCTAATAACATACCTAAAACTTGGGATGCGCTGAAACGAGCCATGAGAGCTAGATTTGTCCCATCTTACTATGCCCGTGATATGATAAATAAGTTGCAGCAATTGAGACAAGGTTCTAAAAGTGTAGAAGAATACTATCAGGAATTACAAACGGGTATGTTGCGTTGTAAATTAGAGGAGGATGAGGAACCTGCTATGGCTAGATTTTTAGGTGGGTTAAATCGGGAAATTCAGGATATCCTCGCTTACAAAGAATACAATAACATAACCAAACTGTTTCATCTTGCTTGTAAAGCTGAACGGGAAGTGCAGGGACGACGTGCTAGCGCAAGGACTAATGTTTCTGCAGGGAAAGCTAGTTCATGGCAGCCGCGCACGTCTACAACTCCATCTACACGTACTCCTACGCCATCATCTAGTGATAAGACTCGAGCTGCCCCCACCAATTCAGTAGCGAAGACAGCGCAAAAGCCGGCTGCGAGTACTTCATCCTGTGGCATCGACAGGTAGAACAAGCAACATACAATGTCATCGGTGCAAGGGATATGGCCATATGATGCGTGACTGCCCAAACAAGCGTGTTATGATTGTCAAAGATGATGGTGAGTGTTCATCCGCTAGTGATTTTGATGAAGATACACTTGCATTGCTTGCGGCTGACTATGCAGGTAGTGAGGAACACATAGAAGAACACATTAATGCAGGTGACGCGGAGCACTATGAGAGCTTGATTGTACAGCGAGTGCTTAGTGCACAAATGGAGAAGGCGGAGCAAAATCAGCGACACACTTTATTCCAAACAAAGTGTGTCATCAAGGAGCGTTCGTGCCGCATGATCATTGATGGAGGTAGCTGCAACAACTTGGCAAGTAGCGACATGGTACAGAAGCTCGCCCTCACCACCAAACCACACCCCCATCCCTACTACATCCAATGGCTGAACAACAGTGGTAAGGCAAAGGTAACGAGACTGGTGCGAATCGATTTTGCCATCGGATCATACAAAGATATTGTTGAATGTGATGTTGTGCCTATGCAAGCTTGCAATATTCTGCTAGGTAGACCATGGCAATTTGATAGAGATTCGATGCATCATGGTAGATCAAATCAATATTCGTTTCTATACCATGATCGAAAAATTGTGTTGCATCCTATGTCTCCTGAAGCTATTATGAAATCTGATGTTACTAAGGCTGCAAAAGCAAAGAGCGAGAGTGACAAATCTGTTGTTGATGACAAAGATGAGATAAAATTGAAAGGACGTTGTATGCTTGCTACAAAATCTGATATTAATGAGTTCAATGCATCCACCTCTGTTGCTTATGCTTTGGTATGCAAGGATGCTTTCATTTCATTTGAGGATATGCAACGTTCTTTGCCCCCTGCTGTTGCTAACATTTTGCAGGAGTATTCTGATGTGTTCCCCATTGAGATACCAGCGGGGCTGCCACCAATACGAGGGATTGAGCACCAAATTGATCTTATCCCTGGAGCATCTTTGCCAAACCGTGCGCCATACAGGACCAATCCGGAGGAAACGAAGGAAATTCAGCGACAAGTGCAAGAACTACTAGACAAAGGTTATGTGCGTGAGTCTCTTAGTCCTTGTGCTGTTCCAGTGATTTTAGTGCCTAAGAAAGATGGAACATGGCGCATGTGTGTTGATTGTAGGGCTATTAATAATATCACCATTCGATATCGACACCCTATTCCACGACTAGATGATATGCTTGATGAATTGAGTGGTGCTGTTGTGTTTTCAAAGGTTGATTTGCGTAGTGGGTACCACCAGATTCGTATGAAATTGGGAGATGAATGGAAAACTGCTTTCAAAACCAAGTTCGGTCTATATGAGTGGTTAGTCATGCCTTTTGGGTTAACTAATGCACCTAGTACTTTCATGAGATTAATGAACGAGGTTTTGCGTGCTTTCATTGGGAAATTTGTTGTCGTCTACTTTGATGATATACTGATTTATAGCAAATCCATGGATGAACACCTTGATCACTTACGTGCTGTTTTCAATGCTCTACGTGATGCACGTTTGTTTGGTAACCTTGAGAAGTGCACTTTCTGCACCGATCGAGTATCGTTTCTTGGCTATGTTGTCACTCCACAGGGAATTGAGGTTGATAAAGCCAAGGTGGAAGCTATACAAGGATGGCCTGTACCCACGACGGTCACACAAGTGCGGAGTTTCCTAGGACTTGCTGGTTTCTATCGCCGTTTTGTGAAGGACTTCAGCACCATTGCTGCACCATTGAATGAGCTTACAAAGAAGGGAGTGCCCTTTTCTTGGGGCAAAGCACAAGAGCACGCCTTCCATGTGCTGAAAGATAAGTTAACACATGCACCTCTACTCCAACTCCCTGATTTTAATAAGACTTTCGAGCTTGAATGTGATGCGAGTGGAATTGGATTGGGTGGTGTTTTGTTACAAGAAGGAAAACCTGTTGCATACTTTAGTGAGAAATTGAGCGGGCCTATTCTTAATTATTCTACATATGATAAGGAATTATATGCTCTAGTGCGGACATTAGAAACATGGCAGCATTATTTGTGGCCCAAAGAATTTGTTATACATTCTGATCATGAATCTTTGAAGCATATTCGTAGTCAAGGAAAACTGAATCGTAGACATGCAAAATGGGTTGAATTTATTGAATCTTTTCCTTATGTTATCAAACACAAGAAAGGGAAGGATAATATCATTGCAGATGCATTGTCTAGGAGATATACTTTGCTGAATCAACTTGATTACAAGATCTTTGGGTTAGAAACAATTAAAGACCGATATGCTCATGATGCTGATTTTAAAGAAGTGCTGCTGCATTGTAAAGATGGGAAAACGTGGAACAAATTCATCCTCAATGATGGGTTTGTGTTTAGAGCTAACAAGCTATGCATTCCAGCTAGCTCCGTTCGCTTGTTGTTGCTGCAGGAAGCGCATGGAGGTGGCTTGATGGGGCATTTTGGAGCGAAGAAGACGGAGGACATTCTTGCTGGTCATTTCTTTTGGCCAAAGATGCGACGAGACGTGGAGAGATTTGTTGCTCGCTGCACAACATGTCAAAAGGCTAAGTCCCGGTTGAATCCACACGGTTTGTATATGCCTCTTCCTGTTCCTAGTGCTCCTTGGGAGGATATTTCTATGGATTTTGTGTTGGGATTGCCACGGACTAGGAAAGGGCGAGATAGTGTTTTTGTGGTTGTGGATCGATTCTCTAAAATGGCACATTTCATACCATGTCATAAAACTGATGATGCTACAAATATTGCTGATTTGTTCTTTCGAGAAGTTGTTCGCTTGCATGGTGTGCCAAATACAATTGTTTCTGATCGTGATGCTAAATTTCTTAGCCATTTTTGGAGAACTTTATGGGCCAAATTGGGGACTAAGCTTTTATTTTCCACCACTTGTCACCCCCAAACTGATGGTCAAACTGAAGTTGTGAATAGAACTTTGTCTACTATGTTAAGGACTGTTTTAAAGAAGAATATTAAGATGTGGGAAGATTGTTTGCCTCATATTGAGTTTGCTTATAATCGTTCGCTGCATTCTACTACGAAGATGTGTCCCTTTGAGATTGTTTATGGCTTGTTACCACGTGCTCCTATTGATTTAATGCCATTGCCAAGTTCTGAAAAGTTGAATTTTGATGCTAAGCAACGTGCTGAATTGATGCTAAAACTACATGAAATCACTAAAGAAAACATAGAGCGCATGAATGCTAAGTACAAATTTGCTGGAGATAAAGGTAGAAGGGAATTGATTCTTGAACCTGGAGATTTGGTTTGGTTGCATTTGCGAAAGGATAGGTTTCCTGAATTAAGAAAATCTAAATTGATGCCTAGAGCGGATGGTCCTTTTAAAGTGATGCAACGAATAAATGAGAATGCATATAAGCTTGATCTTCCAGCAGATTTTGGGGTTAGTCCCACATTTAACATTGCAGATTTGAAGCCTTATTTGGGTGAGGAAGATGAGCTTGAGTCGAGGACGACTCAAATTCAAGAAAGGGAGGATGATGAGGACATCAACACCGATCATACATCCACGCCGTCCACGCCGACACCTGCTGGTCCTATTACCCGTGCTCGTGCTCGAACACTTAATCATCAAGTGAGTTCCTTCTTGAGCTCTTGTCCATCCTTTTTAGATCTTGGAGACACGTGCACTCTTGTTTTGATTAGGAATCAAGGAGAAGACCGAAAGGGAAAAGGACTCGCGTAGGCTGGATTCGGACTGCAGCACACCTCCAACTTGCGATGGTCGCCACGGTTACATACGGAGTCGGATTGGGGTGATTCTAGACTTGTTGGAAAGCTAATAAAGTCTACTTTCATACGGATCTGACCTCATACTCATACCTGCTCATAAACGGCGTCAACAGCCCAAAAATCACTGAGAGGTCTATTCTGTCCAGGGTGCTGCGCCACCTTAAGTTAGCCCAATGGGCTTGTATCGTTTAGAGTCCAGTAGGGACGTGTCCTAGGGTTGGAGCACGACCCAAACTGTCTTGTGGTCGTCCTCCACACGTCATATACCCCTTAGCCGCCACCAGGAACACTTGGGTTTTGTTTAGATCAAGTTTAGCCTTTGCTACTTGCTTGTAGGCGTGCGTGCTGATCCAGCCGCCCGTCTCCTTGTCTTCGGAACCCCACTCAAAATAAGATTCAGTTTGAGGCTTTTAATTCCATCTTACAAATTCAGTGCTTGTTTCCTTGTTCTTGCTAGTTCTTCGATTGCTTGCAGGACGGGTGCCCTAGTGGCTGGTTGTCGCGCTCCACAAGATCGTGACGGCCTTTGGAGGTGGTGTATCGGTTGCTAAGGCGCGGTCTTGGAAGGCTGTAGTCGGGCCGTGAACGTCATCTCCATCCACCAAATCGAGTGATCTCACGCCTCTCATCGAAAGATCGTCCATAAACCCTAGCGGGTTCATATCACACCCGATGGAACTCCTAGCTGACGTGGGTCTTGTGGAATCTTGTGTCGGACTGTTTGGAGATAGTGTTAGTGTCGGTGGAAGATAGGTGCACGGTTTGCGCCAAATGCACCATTGGCTCAGACATCCTTTTTAACATACCGATGGTACTTCTAGGTGACGAGGCTCAAGTGGAAGCTCCTTTTAGTCCGTTTGGAGATAGTGCTAATCTTGATGCAAGATAGGTGCGCGGTTTGCGTCAAACGTACCATAGGCTCAGAGATCATTTTGGATGAACTTGATGGAACTCCTAGGTGACGTCGGTCATGTGAAATCTCATTTTGGTCTGTTTGGAGACAGTGTTGGCGTCGATGCAATATAGTTGCACGCTTTGCGTTGAACGTACCATAGCCTTAGAAATCGGTTTGGACGCAACCGATGGAACTCCTAGCTGACGTGGGTCTTGTGGAATCTTGTTTCGGACCGTTTGGAGATAGTGTTAGTGTCGGTGGAAGATAGGTGCACGGTTTGCGCCAAATGCACCATTGGCTCAAACATCCTTTTTAACATACCGATGGTACTTCTAGGTGACGAGGCTCAAGTGGAAGCTCCCTTTAGTCCGTTTGGAGATAGTGCTAATCTTGACGCAAGATAGGTGCGCGGTTTGCGTCAAACGTACCATAGGCTTGGAGATCATTTTGGACACACCTGATGGAACTCCTAGGTGATGTGGGTCATATGAAATCTAATTTCGATCTGTTTGGAGACAGTGTTGGCGTCGAAGCAACATAGTTGCACGCTTTGCGTCGAACGTACCATAGGCTTGGAAATCGGTTTGGACGCACCCGATGGAACTCCTAGCTGATGTGGGTCTTGTGGAATCTTGTTTCGGACCGTTTGGAGATAGTGTTAGTGTCGGTGGAAGATAGGTGCATGGTTTGCGCCAAACGTACCATAGGCTCAGACATCGTTTTTAACGCACAAATGGTACTCCTTGGTGACGAGGCTCAAGTGGAAGCTTCTTTTAGTTCGTTTGGAGATAGTGCTAATCTTGACGCAAGATAGGTGCATGGCTTGTGTCGAACATACGATAGGCTTCGAGATCATTTTGGACGCACCTGATGGAATACCTAGGTGACGTGGGTCATCTGAAATCTCATTTCGGTCTATTTGGAGACAGTGTTGGCGTTAATGCAATATAGTTGCATGCTTTACGTCGAACGTACCATAGGCTTGGAAATCGGTTTGGACGCACTCGATGGAACTCCTAGCTGACGTGGGTCTTGTGGAATCTTGTTTCAGACCGTTTAGAGATAGTGTTAGTGTCGGTGGAAGATAGGTGCACGGTTTGCGCCAAATGTACCATAGGCTCAGACATCCCTTTTAACATACCGATGGTACTCCTAGGAGACGAGGCTCAAGTGGAAGCTCCTTTTAGTCCGTTTGGAGATAGTGCTAATCTTGATGCAAGATAGGTGCGCAGTTTGCGTCAAAAGTACCATAGGCTCAGCGATCATTTTGGACAAACTCGATGGAACTCCTATGTGACGTCGGTCATGTGAAATCTCATTTTGGTCTGTTTGGAGACAGTGTTGCCGTCGATGCAATATAGTTGCACGCTTTGCGTCGAACGTACCATAGCCTTAGAAATCGGTTTGGACGCAACCGATGGAACTCCTAGCTGACGTGGGTCTTGTGGAATCTTGTTTCGGACCGTTTGGAGATCGTGTTAGTGTCGGTGGAAGATAGGTGCACGGTTTGCGCCAAATGCACCATTGGCTCAGACATCCTTTTTAACATACCGATGGTACTTCTAGGTGACGAGGCTCAAGTGGAAGCTCCTTTTAGTTCGTTTGGAGATAGTGCTAATCTTGACGCAAGATAGTTGCGCGGCTTGTGTCAAACATACCATAGGCTCAGAGATCATTTTGGATGCACCCGATGGAACACCTAGGTGACGTGGGTCATGTGAAATCTCATTTTGGTCTGTTTGGAGACATTGTTGGTGTCGATGCAATATAGTTACACGCTTTGCGTCGAACGTACCATAGGCTTGGAAATCGGTTTGGACGCACCCGATGGAACTCCTAGCTGACGTGGGTCTTGTGGAATCTTGTTTCGGACCGTTTGGAGATATAGTGTTAGTGTCGGTGGAAGATAGGTGCACGGTTTGCGCCAAATGTACCATAGGCTCAGACATCTTTTTAACATACCGATGGTACTTCTAGGTGACGAGGCTCAAGTGGAAGCTCCCTTTAGTCTGTTTGGAGATAGTGCTAATCTTGACGCAAGATAGGTGTGCGGTTTGCGTCAAATGTACCATAGGCTTGGAGATCATTTTGGACACACCTGATGGAACTCCTAGGTGATGTGGGTCATATGAAATCTAATTTCGGTCTATTTGGAGACAGTGTTGGCGTCGAAGCAATATAGTTGCACGCTTTGCGTCGAACGTACCATAGGCTTGGAAATCGGTTTGGACGCACCCGATGGAACTCCTAGCTGACATGGGTCTTGTGGAATCTTGTTTCGGACCGTTTGGAGATAGTGTTAGTGTCGGTGGAAGATAGGTGCACGGTTTGCGCCAAACGTACCATAGGCTCAGACATCGTTTTTAACGCACTAATGGTACTCCTTGGTGACGAGGCTAAAGTGGAAGCTCCTTTTAGTTCATTTGGAGATAGTGCTAATCTTGACGCAAGATAGGTGCGTGGCTTGTGTCGAACGTACCATTGGCTTTGAGATCATTTTGGACGCACCCGATGAGACACCTAGGTGACGTGGGTCATGTGAAATCTCATTTCGGTCTGTTTGGAGACAGTGTTGGCGTTAATGCAATATAGTTGCACGCTTTGCGTCGAACGTACCATAGGCTTGGAAATCGGTTTGGACGCAACCGATGGAACTCCTAGCTGACATGGGTCTTGTGGAATCTTGTTTCGGACCGTTTGCAGATATAGTGTTAGTGTCGGTGGAAGATAGGTGCACGGTTTGCGCCAAATGTACCATAGGCTCAGACATCTTTTTAACATACCTATGGTACTTCTAGGTGACGAGGCTCAAGTGGAAGCTCCTTTTAGTTCGTTTGGAGATAGTGCTAATCTTGACGCAAGATAGGTGCGCGGTTTGCGTCAAACATACCATAGGCTCAGAGATCAATTTGGATGAACTTGATGGAACTCCTAGGTGACGTCGGTCATGTGAAATCTCATTTTGGTCTGTTTGGAGACAGTGTTGGCGTCGATGCAATATAGTTGCACGCTTTGCGTCGAACGTACCATAGGCTTAGAAATCAGTTTGGATGCACCCGATGGAACTCCTAGGTGACGTGGGTCTTGTGGAATCTTGTTTCGAACCATTTGGAGATAGTGTTAGTGTCGGTGGAAGATAGGTGCACAGTTTGCGCCAAACATACCCTAGGCTCAGACAACGTTTTTAACGCACTGATGGTACTCTTAGGTGGTGAGGCACAAGTGGAAGCTCCTTTTAGTCCATTTGGTGATAGTGCTAATATTGTCGCAAGATTGGTGCGCGGCTTGTGTCGAACGTACCATAGGCTTAGAGATCATTTTGGACGCACCCGATGGAACTCCTAGGTGACGTGGGTCATGTGAAATCTCATTTCGGTCTGTTTGGAGACAATGTTGGCGTCGATGCAATATAGTTGCACACTTTGCGTCGAACGTACCATAGGATTGGAAATCGGTTTGGATGCACCCGATGGAACTCCTACGTGACGTGGGTCTTGTGGAATCTTGTTTCGGACCGTTTGGAGATACAGTGTTAGTGTCGGTGGAAGATAGGTGCACGGTTTGCGCCAAACGTACCATAGGCTCAGCCATCGCTTGTAACGCACCGATGGTACTCCTCGGTGACGAGGCTCAAGTGGAAGCTCCTTTTAGTCTGTTTGGAGATAGTGCTAATCTTGACACAAGATAGGTGCGCGGTTTGCGTCAAACGTACCATAGGCTCAGAGATCATTTTGGACGCACCTGATGTTACTTCTAGGTGATGTGGGTCATGTGAAATCTAATTTCGGTCTGTTTGGAGACAGTGTTGGCGTCGATCCAATATAGTTGCACGCTTTGCGTCGAACGTACCATAGGCTTGGAAATCGGTTTGGACGCACCCGATGGAACTCCTAGCTGACGTGGGTCTTGTGGAATCTTGTTTTGGACCGTTTGGAGATAGTGTTAGTGTCGGTGGAAGATAGGTGCACGGTTTGCGCCAAACGTACCATAGGCTCAAACATCGTTTTTAACGCACAAATGGTACTCCTTGGTGACGAGGCTCAAGTGGAAGCTTCTTTTAGTTTGTTTGGAGATAGTGCTAATCTTGACGCAAGATAGGTGCGTGGCTTGTGTCGAACGTACCATAGGCTTTGAGATCATTTTGGACACACCCGATGGAACACCTAGGTGACGTGGGTCATGTGAAATCTCATTTCGTTCCGTTTGGAGACAGTGTTGGTGTTAATGCAATATAGTTGCACGCTTTACGTCGAACGTACCATAGGCTTGGAAATCGGTTTGGACGCACCCGATGGAACTCCTAGCTGACGTGGGTCTTGTGGAATCTTGTTTCGGACCGTTTGGAGATAGTGTTAGTGTCGGTGGAAGATAGGTGCACGGTTTGCGCCAAACGTACCATAGGCTCAGACATCATTTTTAACGCACTAATGGTACACCTTGGTGATGAGGCTCAAGTGGAAGCTCCTTTTAGTCTGTTTGGAGATAGTGCTAATCTTGACGCAAGATAGGTGCGCGGTTTGCGTCAAACGTACCATAGGCTTGGAGATCATTTTGGACACACCTGATGGAACTCCTAGGTGATGTGGGTCATGTGAAATCTAATTTCGGTCTGTTTGGAGACAGTGTTGGTGTCGATGCAATATAGTAGCACGCTTTGCATCGAACGTACCATAGGCTTGGAAATCGGTTTGGACGCACCCGATGGAACTCCTAGCTGACGTGGGTCTTGTGGAATCTTGTTTCGGACCGTTTGGAGATAGTGTTAGTGTCGGTGGAAGATAGGTGCACGGTTTGCGCCAAACGTACCATTGGCTCAGACATCGTTTTTAACGCACTAATGGTACTCCTTGGTGACGAGGCTAAAGTGGATGCTCCTTTTAGTTCATTTGGAGATAGTGCTAATCTTGACGCAAGGTAGGTGCGTGGCTTGTGTCGAACGTACCATTGGCTTTGAGATCATTTTGGACGCACCCGATGGAACACCTAGGTGACGTGGGTCATGTGAAATCTCATTTCGGTCTGTTTGGAGACAGTGTTGGCATTAATGCAATATAGTTGCACGCTTTGCGTCGAACGTACCATAGGCTTGGAAATCGGTTTGGACGCAACCGATGGAACTCCTAGCTGACGTGGGTCTTGTGGAATCTTGTTTCAGACCATTTGGAGATATAGTGTTAGTGTCGGTGGAAGATAGGTGCACGGTTTGCGCCAAATGTACCATAGGCTCAGACATCTTTTTAACATACCTATGGTACTTCTAGGTGACGAGGCTCAAGTGGAAGCTCCTTTTAGTTTGTTTGGAGATAGTGCTAATCTTGACGCAAGATAGGTGCGCAGTTTGCGTCAAACGTACCATAGGCTCAGAGATCAATTTGGAAGAACTTGATGGAACTCATAGGTGACGTCGGTCATGTGAAATCTCATTTTGGTCTGTTTGGAGACAGTGTTGGCGTCGATGCAATATAGTTGCACGCTTTGCGTCGAACGTACCATAGGCTTAGAAATCAGTTTGGACGCACCCGATGGAACTCCTAGGTGACGTGGGTCTTGTGGAATCTTGTTTCGAACCATTTGGAGATAGTGTTAGTGTCGGTGGAAGATAGGTGCACAGTTTGCGCCAAACATACCATAGGCTCAGACATCTTTTTAACATACCGATGGTACTTCTAGGTGACGAGGCTCAAGTGGAAGCTCCCTTTAGTCTGTTTGGAGATAGTGCTAATCTTGACGCAAGATAGGTGTGCGGTTTGCGTCAAACGTACCATAGGCTTGGAGATCATTTTGGACACACCTGATGGAACTCCTAGGTGATGTGGGTCATATGAAATCTAATTTCGGTCTATTTGGAGACAGTGTTGGCGTCGAAGCAATATAGTTGCACGCTTTGCGTCGAACGTACCATAGGCTTGGAAATCGGTTTGGACGCACCCGATGGAACTCCTAGCTGACATGGGTCTTGTGGAATCTTGTTTCGGACCGTTTGGAGATAGTGTTAGTGTTGGTGGAAGATAGGTGCACGGTTTGCGCCAAACGTACCATAGGCTCAGACATCGTTTTTAACGCACTAATGGTACTCCTTGGTGACGAGGCTAAAGTGGAAGCTCCTTTTAGTTCATTTGGAGATAGTGCTAATCTTGACGCAAGGTAGGTGCGTGGCTTGTGTCGAACGTACCATTGGCTTTGAGATCATTTTGGACGCACCCGATGAGACACCTAGGTGACGTGGGTCATGTGAAATCTCATTTCGGTCTGTTTGGAGACAGTGTTGGCGTTAATGCAATATAGTTGCACGCTTTGCGTCGAACGTACCATAGGCTTGGAAATCGGTTTGGACGCAACCGATGGAACTCCTAGCTGACGTGGGTCTTGTGGAATCTTGTTTCAGACCGTTTGGAGATATAGTGTTAGTGTCGGTGGAAGATAGGTGCACGGTTTGCGCCAAATGTACCATAGGCTCAGACATCTTTTTAACATACCTATGGTACTTCTAGGTGACGAGGCTCAAGTGGAAGCTCCTTTTAGTTTGTTTGGAGATAGTGCTAATCTTGACGCAAGATAGGTGCGCAGTTTGCGTCAAACGTACCATAGGCTCAGAGATCAATTTGGAAGAACTTGATGGAACTCATAGGTGACGTCGGTCATGTGAAATCTCATTTTGGTCTGTTTGGAGACAGTGTTGGCGTCGATGCAATATAGTTGCACGCTTTGCGTCGAACGTACCATAGGCTTAGAAATCAGTTTGGACGCACCCGATGGAACTCCTAGGTGACGTGGGTCTTGTGGAATCTTGTTTCGAACCATTTGGAGATAGTGTTAGTGTCGGTGGAAGATAGGTGCACAGTTTGCGCCAAACATACCATAGGCTCAGACAACGTTTTTAATGCACTGATGGTACTCTTAGGTGATGAGGCACAAGTGGAAGCTCCTTTTAGTCCGTTTGGTGATAGTGCTAATCTTGACGCAAGATTGGTGCGCGGTGATAAGAACCCGCTAGGGTTTATGGACGATCTTTCGATGAGAGGCGTGAGATCACTCGATTTGGTGGATGGAGATGACGTTCACGGCCCGACTACAGCCTTCCAAGACCGCGCCTTAGCAACCGATACACCACCTCCAAAGGCCGTCACGATCTTGTGGAGCGCGACAACCAGCCACTAGGGCTCCTGTCCTGCAAGCAATCGAAGAACTAGCAAGAACAAGGAAACAAGCACTGAATTTGCAAGATGGAATTGAAAGCCTCAAACTGAATCTTATTTTGAGTGGGGTTCCGAAGACAAGGAGACGGGCGGCTGGATCAGCACGCGCGCCTACAAGCAAGTAGCAAAGGCTAAACTTGATCTAAACAAAACCCAAGTGTTCCTGGTGGCGGCTAAGGGGTATATGACGTGTGGAGGACGACCACAAGAGAGTTTGGGTCATGCTCCAACCCTAGGACGTGTCCCTACTGGACTCTAAACGATACAAGCCCATTGGGCTAACTTAAGGTGGCGCAGCACCCTGGATAGAATAGACCTCTCGGTGATTTTTGGGCTGTTGACGCCGTTTATGAGCAGGTATGAGTATGAGGTCAGATCCGTATGAAAGTAGACTTTATTAGCTTTCCAACAAGTCCAGAATCACCCCAATCCGACTCCGTATGTAACCGTGGTGACCGTCGCAAGTTGGAGCTGTGCTGCAGTCCGAATCCAGCCTACGCGAGTCCTTTTCCCTTTCGGTCTTCTCCTTGATTCCTAATCAAAACAAGAGTGCACGTGTCTCCAAGATCTAAATAGGATGGACAAGAGCTCAAGAAGGAACTCACTTGATGATTAAGTGTTCGAGCGCGAGCACGGGTAATAGGACCAGCAGGTGTCGGCGTGGACGGCGTGGATGTATGATCGGTGTTGATGTCCTCATCATCCTCCCTTTCTTGAATTTGAGTCGTCCTCGACTCAAGCTCATCTTCCTCACCCAAATAAGGCTTCAAATCTGCAATGTTAAATGTAGGACTAACCCCAAAATCTGCAGGAAGATCAAGCTTATATGCATTCTCATTTATTCGTTGCATCACTTTAAAAGGACCATCCGCTCTAGGCATCAATTTAGATTTTCTTAATTCAGGAAACCTATCCTTTCACAAATGCAACCAAACCAAATCTCCAGGTTCAAGAATCAATTCCCTTCTACCTTTATCTCCAGCAAATTTGTACTTAGCATTCATGCGCTCTATGTTTTCTTTAGTGGTTTCATGTAGTTTTAGCATCAATTCAGCACGTTGCTTAGCATCAAAATTCAACTTTTTAGAACTTGGCAATGGCATTAAATCAATAGGAGCACGTGGTAACAAGCCATAAACAATCTCAAAGGGACACATCTTCATAGTAGAATGCAGCGAACGATTATAAGCAAACTCAATATGAGGCAAACAATCTTCCCACATCTTAATATTCTTCTTTAAAACAGTCCTTAACAAAGTAGACAAAGTTCTATTCACAACTTCAGTTTGACCATCAGTTTGGGGGTGACAAGTGGTGGAAAATAAAAGCTTAGTCCCCAATTTTGCCCATAAAGTTCTCCAAAAATGGCTAAGAAATTTAGCATCACGATCAGAAACAATTGTATTTGGCACACCATGCAAGCGAACAACTTCTCGAAAGAACAAATCAGCAATATTTGTAGCATCATCAGTTTTATGACATGGTATGAAATGTGCCATTTTAGAGAATCGATCCACAACCACAAAAACACTATCTCGCCCTTTCCTAGTCCGTGGCAATCCCAACACAAAATCCATAGAAATATCCTCCCAAGGAGCACTAGGAACAGGAAGAGGCATATACAAACCGTGTGGATTCAACTGGGACTTAGCCTTTTGACATGTTGTGCAGCGAGCAACAAATCTCTCCACGTCGCGTCGCATCTTTGGCCAAAAGAAATGACCAGCAAGAATGTCCTCCGTCTTCTTCGCTCCAAAATGCCCCATCAAGCCACCTCCATGCGCTTCCTGCAGCAACAACAAGCGAACGGAGCTAGCTGGAATGCATAGCTTGTTAGCTCTAAACACAAACCCATCATTGAGGATGAATTTGTTCCACGTTTTCCCATCTTTACAATGCAGCAGCACTTCTTTAAAATCAGCATCATGAGCATATCGGTCTTTAATTGTTTCTAACCCAAAGATCTTGTAATCAAGTTGATTCAGCAAAGTATATCTCCTAGACAATGCATCTGCAATGATATTATCCTTCCCTTTCTTGTGTTTGATAACATAAGGAAAAGATTCAATAAATTCAACCCATTTTGCATGTCTACGATTCAGTTTTCCTTGACTACAAATATGCTTCAAAGATTCATGATCAGAATGTATAACAAATTCTTTGGGCCACAAATAATGCTGCCATGTTTCTAATGTCCGCACTAGAGCATATAATTCCTTATCATATGTAGAATAATTAAGAATAGGCCCGCTCAATTTCTCACTAAAGTATGCAACAGGTTTTCCTTCTTGTAACAAAACACCACCCAATCCAATTCCACTCGCATCACATTCAAGCTCGAAAGTCTTATTAAAATCAGGGAGTTGGAGTAGAGGTGCATGTGTTAACTTATCTTTCAGCACATGGAAGGCGTGCTCTTGTGCTTTGCCCCAAGAAAAGGGCACTCCCTTCTTTGTAAGCTCATTCAATGGTGCAGCAATGGTGCTGAAGTCCTTCACAAAACGGCGATAGAAACCAGCAAGTCCTAGGAAACTCTGCACTTGTGTGACCGTCGTGGGTACAGGCCATCCTTGTATAGCTTCCACCTTGGATTTATCAACCTCAATTCCCTATGGACTGACAACATAGCCAAGAAACGATACTCGATCGGTGCAGAAAGTGCACTTCTCAAGGTTACCAAACAAACGTGCATCACGTAGAGCATTGAAAATAGCACGTAAGTGATCAAGGTGTTCATCCATGGATTTGCTATAAATCAGTATATCATCAAAGTAGACGACAACAAATTTCCCAATGAAAGCACGCAAAACCTCGTTCATTAATCTCATGAAAGTACTAGGTGCATTAGTTAACCCAAAAGGCATGACTAACCACTCATATAGACCAAACTTGGTTTTGAAAGCAGTTTTCCATTCATCTCCCAATTTCATACGAATCTGGTGGTACCCACTACGCAAATCAACCTTTGAAAACACAACAGCACCACTCAATTCATCAAGCATATCATCTAGTCGTGGAATAGGGTGTCGATATCGAATGGTGATATTATTAATAGCCCTACAATCAACACACATGCGCCATGTTCCATCTTTCTTAGGCACTAAAATCACAGGAACAGCACAAGGACTAAGAGACTCATGCACATAACCTTTGTCTAGTAGTTCTTGCACTTGTCGCTGAATTTCCTTCGTTTCCTCCGGATTGGTCCTGTATGGCGCACGGTTTGGCAAAGATGCTCCAGGGATAAGATCAATTTGGTGCTCAATCCCTCGTATTGGTGGCAGCCCCGCTGGTATCTCAATGGGGAACACATCAGAATACTCCTGCAAAATGTTAGCAACAGCAGGGGGCAAAGAACGTTGCATATCCTCAAATGAAATCAAAGCATCCTTGCATACCAAAGCATAAGCAACAGAGGTGGATGCATTGAACTCATTAATATCAGATTTTGTAGCAAGCATATAACGTCCTTTCAATTTTATCTCATCTTTGTCATCAACAACAGATTTGTCACTCTCGCTCTTTGCTTTTGCAGCCTTAGTAACATCAGATTGCATAATAGCTTCAGGAGACATAGGATGCAACACTATTTTTCGATCATGGTATAGAAACGAATATTGATTTGATCTACCATGATGCATCAAATCTCTATCAAATTGCCATGGTCTACCTAGCAGAATATTGCAAGCTTGCATAGGCACAACATCACATTCAACAATATCTTTGTATGATCCGATGGCAAAATCGATTCGCACCAGTCTCGTTACCTTTGCCTTACCACTGTTGTTCAGCCATTGGATGTAGTAGGGATGGGGGTGTGGTTTGGTGGTGAGGGTGAGCTTCTGTACCATGTCGCTACTTGCCAAGTTGTTGCAGCTACCTCCATCAATGATCATGCGGCACGAACGCTCCTTGATGACACACTTTGTTTGGAATAAAGTGTGTCGCTGATTTTGCTCCGCCTTCTCCATTTGTGCACTAAGCACTCGCTGTACAATCAAGCTCTCATAGTGCTCCGTGTCACCTGCATTAATGTGTTCTTCTATGTGTTCCTCACTACCTGCATAGTCAGCCGCAAGCAATGCAAGTGTATCTTCATCAAAATCACTAGCGGATGAACACTCACCATCATCTTTGACAATCATAACACGCTTGTTTGGGCAGTCACGCATCATATGGCCATATCCCTTGCACCGATGACATTGTATGTTGCTTGTTCTACCTGTCGATGCCACGGATGAAGTACTCGCAGCCGGCTTTTGCGCTGTCTTCGCTACTGAATTGGTGGGAGCAGCTCGAGTCTTATCACTAGATGATGGCGTAGGAGTACGTGTAGACGGAGTTGTAGACGTGCGCGGCTGCCATGAAAAAAGTGTGTGTGCTGAGTTACTCTTTGGGAGTGTCTTGTTCATATAATTAGTTTTGAGTGCCCCTGAAAAAAAAAATAAAAAAAAATATTCAAAAAAAAGAAAGAAAAAAAGAGAGAAAGAAGCAAAAGAAAAGAAGAGAAAGGGGCTGATCTTAGAGATTTTTTTTCGTTCACTTTGGGTGGTGTGTTGTGCTCTCCTTTGTGTCCAGGCTCGCGTCTCTAGCACGGTCTAGACTAGGACCAGCACAGTACCGCCGGTTGAACGATTATTCAGCTTGCTTTTTGTAACTAACGTGGTGCTAGTTCGTTCCTTGTTTCAGCCCACCTATAGCTCCACATATTCTACAGCTTGACAGGTCTCGTGCTGCGGCACCGATACACTTCATCCATTGCTGTAGACTTGTTGGTAGACGACCCCTCCTGTCGAGCAAGGTAAGAACTGGTAAGAACTTGTGTAACAGGTGGAGAGTGAGCGACTTGCTGTAGCTACATCCTAGTAGTTGTAGGGCTTTTATTTCTTCACTTGTCTTCTTGTTGTCTTTGTCTTTGAACCATGCCAGGGACCGACGAAGATAACCAAATTCCACATTCACCTCGCACAAAGGGCATCATACAACATTTTGAAAGGAAAGTGAAGTTGCACATGGAGGGACTTGATAATGACTTGCAGGTGACAAATGACAAACTTGGGCAGTTGGAGGCTACGCAGATTGTCGCAAACAATAAGCTTGCAGGTTTGGAGCAGTCCATTGCTAGTGTGGACAAAAGCCATGCTACTCTGCTGAGGCGTTTTGATGACCTCCACAACAATGATAAAGACTAGCATAAAGAAGAAAAGAAGGAGGAAGATCGAGAGGATGGTAGCTATGATGAAGAATACACAGGTGATACTGAACATGATGATCGAGACACTCGTGATCGACGTCGCCTACGTCACAACCGTAGAGGTATGGGTGGCCGCCGCCGACGCGAGGTACACAATAATGATGATGCTTTCAGTAAGATTAAATTTAAAATACCTCCTTTTGATGGTAAATATGACCCTGATGCATACATTACTTGGGAGATTGCTGTTGATCAAAAGTTTGCATGCAATGAATTTCCTGAGAACACACATGTTAGGGCTGCTACTAGTGAGTTCACAGATTTTGCTTCTGTTTGGTGGATTGAATATGGCAAGAAAAATCCTAATAACATACCTAAAACTTGGGATGCGCTGAAACGAGCCATGAGAGCTAGATTTGTCCCATCTTACTATGCCCGTGATATGATAAATAAGTTGCAGCAATTGAGACAAGGTTCTAAAAGTGTAGAAGAATACTATCAGGAATTACAAACGGGTATGTTGCGTTGTAAATTAGAGGAGGATGAGGAACCTGCTATGGCTAGATTTTTAGGTGGGTTAAATCGGGAAATTCAGGATATCCTCGCTTACAAAGAATACAATAACGTAACCAAACTGTTTCATCTTGCTGGTAAAGCTGAACGGGAAGTGCAGGGACGACGTGCTAGCGCAAGGACTAATGTTTCTGCAGGGAAAGCTAGTTCATGGCAGCCGCGCACATCTACAACTCCATCTACACGTACTCCTACGCCATCATCTAGTGATAAGACTCGAGCTGCCCCCACCAATTCAGTAGCGAAGATGGC
>NW_027096781.1:0-26048 GCF_019320115.1 Miscanthus floridulus | reverse complement strand
TACCATAGGCTTGAGATCGATTTTGGACGCACCCGATGGAACACTCTAGGTGACGTGGGTCATGTGAAATCTCATTTCGGTGTTTGGAGACAGTGGTTGGCGTCGTGCAATATAGTTGCACGCTTTTGCATCGAATGTACCATAGGCTTGAAATCGGTTTGGACGCACCCATGGAACTCCTAGGTGCGTGGGTCTTGTGGGAATCTTGGTTTTCGAGCCGTTTGGAGATAGTGTTAGTGTCGGTGGAGATAGGTGCATGGTTTGCGCCAAATGTACCATAGGCTTAGACATCCTTTTAACATACCGATGGTACTTCTAGGTGACGAGGCTCAAGTGGAAGCTCCTTTTAGAGTCCGTTTGGAGATAGTGCTAATCTTGACGCAAGATAGGTGCGCGGTTTGCGTCAAACGTACCATAGGCTTGGAGATCATTTTGGACACACCTGATGGAACTCCTAGGTGATGTGGGTCATGTGAAATCTCATTTTGGTCTGTTTGGAGACAGTGTTGGCGTCGAGGCAATATAGTTGCACGCTTTGCGTCGAACGTACCATAGGCATAGATGATATGAACCCGCTAGGGTTTATGGACGATCTTTCGATGAGAGGCGTGAGATCACTCGATTTGGTGGATGGAGATGACGTTCACGGCCCGACTACAGCCTTCCAAGACCGCGCCTTAGCAACCGATACACCACCTCCAAAGGCCGTCACGATCTTGTGGAGAGCGACAACCAGCCACTAGGGCTCCCGTCCTGCAAGCAATCGAAGAACTAGCAAGAACAAGGAAACAAGCACTGAATTTGCAAGATGAAATTGAAAGCCTCAAACTGAATCTTATTTTGAGTGGGGTTCCGAAGACAAGGAGACGGGCGGCTGGATCAGCACGCGCGCCTACAAGCAAGTAGCAAAGGCTAAACTTGATCTAAACAAAACCCAAGTGTTCCTGGTGGCGGCTAAGGGGTATATGACGTGTGGAGGATGACCACAAGAGAGTTTGGGTCGTGCTCCAACCCTAGGACGCGTCCCTACTAGACTCTAAACGATACAAGCCCATTGGGCTAACTTAAGGTGGCGCAGCACCCTGGACAGAATAGACCTCTCGGTGATTTTTGGGCTGTTGACGCCGTTTATGAGGAGGTATGAGTATGAGGTCAGATCCGTATGAAAGTAGACTTTATTAGCTTTCCAACAAGTCCAGAATCACCCCAATCCGACTCCGTATGTAACCGTGGCGACCGTCGCAAGTTGGAGGTGTGCTGCAGTCCGAATCCAGCCTACGCGAGTCCTTTTCCCTTTCGGTCTTCTCCTTGATTCCTAATCAAAACAAGAGTGCACGTGTCTCCAAGATCTAAACAGGATGGACAAGAGCTCAAGAAGGAACTCACTTGATGATTAAGTGTTCGAGCACGAGCACGGGTAATAGGACCAGCAGGTGTCGCCGTGGACGGCGTGGATGTATGATCGGTGTTGATGTCCTCATCATCCTCCCTTTCTTGAATTTGAGTCGTCCTCGACTCAAGCTCATCTTCCTCACCCAAATAAGGCTTCAAATCTGCAATGTTAAATGTGGGACTAACCCCAAAATCTGCAGGAAGATCAAGCTTATATGCATTCTCATTTATTCGTTGCATCACTTTAAAAGGACCATCCGCTCTAGGCATCAATTTAGATTTTCTTAATTCAGGAAACCTATCCTTTCGCAAATGCAACCAAACCAAATCTCCAGGTTCAAGAATCAATTCCCTTCTACCTTTATCTCCAGCAAATTTGTACTTAGCATTCATGCGCTCTATGTTTTCTTTAGTGGTTTCATGTAGTTTTAGCATCAATTCAGCACGTTGCTTAGCATCAAAATTCAACTTTTCAGAACTTGGCAATGGCATTAAATCAATAGGAGCACGTGGTAACAAGCCATAAACAATCTCAAAGGGACACATCTTCGTAGTAGAATGCAGCGAACGATTATAAGCAAACTCAATATGAGGCAAACAATCTTCCCACATCTTAATATTCTTCTTTAAAACAGTCCTTAACATAGTAGACAAAGTTCTATTCACAACTTCAGTTTGACCATCAGTTTGGGGGTGACAAGTGGTGGAAAATAAAAAGCTTAGTCCCCAATTTGGCCCATAAAGTTCTCCAAAAATGGCTAAGAAATTTAGCATCATGATCAGAAACAATTGTATTTGGCACACCATGCAAGCGAACAACTTCTCGAAAGAACAAATCAGCAATATTTGTAGCATCATCAGTTTTATGACATGGTATGAAATGTGCCATTTTAGAGAATCGATCCACAACCACAAAAACACTATCTCGCCCTTTCCTAGTCCGTGGCAATCCCAACACAAAATCCATAGAAATATCCTCCCAAGGAGCACTAGGAACAGGAAGAGGCATATACAAACCGTGTGGATTCAACCGGGACTTAGCCTTTTGACATGTTGTGCAGCGAGCAACAAATCTCTCCACGTCTCGTCGCATCTTTGGCCAAAAGAAATGACCAGCAAGAATGTCCTCCGTCTTCTTCGCTCCAAAATGCCCCATCAAGCCACCTCCATGCGCTTCCTGCAGCAACAACAAGCGAACGGAGCTAGCTGGAATGCATAGCTTGTTAGCTCTAAACACAAACCCATCATTGAGGATGAATTTGTTCCACGTTTTCCCATCTTTACAATGCAGCAGCACATCTTTAAAATCAGCATCATGAGCATATCGGTCTTTAATTGTTTCTAACCCAAAGATCTTGTAATCAAGTTGATTCAGCAAAGTATATCTCCTAGACAATGCATCTGCAATGATATTATCCTTCCCTTTCTTGTGTTTGATAACATAAGGAAAAGATTCAATAAATTCAACCCATTTTGCATGTCTACGATTCAGTTTTCCTTGACTACGAATATGCTTCAAAGATTCATGATCAGAATGTATAACAAATTCTTTGGGCCACAAATAATGCTGCCATGTTTCTAATGTCCGCACTAGAGCATATAATTCCTTATCATATGTAGAATAATTAAGAATAGGCCCGCTCAATTTCTCACTAAAGTATGCAACAGGTTTTCCTTCTTGTAACAAAACACCACCCAATCCAATTCCACTCGCATCACATTCAAGCTCGAAAGTCTTATTAAAATCAGGGAGTTGGAGTAGAGGTGCATGTGTTAACTTATCTTTCAGCACATGGAAGGCGTGCTCTTGTGCTTTGCCCCAAGAAAAGGGCACTCCCTTCTTTGTAAGCTCATTCAATGGTGCAGCAATGGTGCTGAAGTCCTTCACAAAACGGCGATAGAAACCAGCAAGTCCTAGGAAACTCCGCACTTGTGTGACCGTCGTGGGTATAGGCCATCCTTGTATAGCTTCCACCTTGTCTTTATCAACCTCAATTCCCTGTGGAGTGACAACATAGCCAAGAAACGATACTCGATCGGTGCAGAAAGTGCACTTCTCAAGGTTACCAAACAAACGTGCATCATGTAGAGCATTGAAAACAGCATGTAAGTGATCAAGGTGTTCATCCATGGATTTGCTATAAATCAGTATATCATCAAAGTAGACGACAACAAATTTCCCAATGAAAGCACGCAAAACCTCGTTCATTAATCTCATGAAAGTACTAGGTGCATTAGTTAACCCAAAAGGCATGACTAACCACTCATATAGACCAAACTTGGTTTTGAAAGCAGTTTTCCATTCATCTCCCAATTTCATACGAATCTGGTGGTACCCGCTACGCAAATCAACCTTTGAAAACACAACAGCACCACTCAATTCATCAAGCATATCATCTAGTCGTGGAATAGGGTGTCGATATCGAATGGTGATATTATTAATAGCCCTACAATCAACACACATGCGCCATGTTCCATCTTTCTTAGGCACTAAAATCACTGGAACAGCACAAGGACTAAGAGACTCACGCACATAACCTTTGTCTAGTAGTTCTTGCACTTGTCGCTGAATTTCCTTTGTTTCCTCCGGATTGGTCCTGTATGGCGCACGGTTTGGCAAAGATGCTCCAGGGATAAGATCAATTTGGTGCTCAATCCCTCGTATTGGTGGCAGCCCCGCTGGTATCTCAATGGGGAACACATCAGAATACTCCTGCAAAATGTTAGCAACAGCAGGGGGCAAAGAACGTTGCATATCCTCAAATGAAATCAAAGCATCCTTGCATACCAAAGCATAAGCAACAGAGGTGGATGCATTGAACTCATTAATATCAGATTTTGTAGCAAGCATACAACGTCCTTTCAATTTTATCTCATCTTTGTCATCAACAACAGATTTGTCACTCTCGCTCTTTGCTTTTGCAGCCTTAGTAACATCAGATTGCATAATAGCTTCAGGAGACATAGGATGCAACACAATTTTTTGATCATGGTATAGAAACGAATATTGATTTGATCTACCATGATGCATCGAATCTCTATCAAATTGCCATGGTCTACCTAGCAAAATATTGCAAGCTTGCATAGGCACAACATCACATTCAACAATATCTTTGTATGATCCGATGGCAAAATCGATTCGCACCAGTCTCGTTACCTTTGCCTTACCACTGTTGTTCAGCCATTGGATGTAGTAGGGATGGGGGTGTGGTTTGGTGGTGAGGGCAAGCTTCTATACCATGTCGCTACTTGCCAAGTTGTTGCAGCTACCTCCATCAATGATCATGCGGCACGAACGCTCCTTGATGACACACTTTGTTTGGAATAAAGTGTGTCGCTGATTTTGCTCCGCCTTCTCCATTTGTGCACTAAGCACTCGCTGTACAATCAAGCTCTCATAGTGCTCCGCGTCACCTGCATTAATGTGTTCTTCTATGTGTTCCTCACTACCTGCATAGTCAGCCGCAAGCAATGCAAGTGTATCTTCATCAAAATCACTAGCGGATGAACACTCACCATCATCTTTGACAATCATAACATGCTTGTTTGGGCAGTCACGCATCATATGGCCATATCCCTTGCACCGATGACATTGTATGTTGCTTGTTCTACCTGTCGATGCCACGGATGAAGTACTCACAGCCGGCTTTTGCGCTGTCTTCGCTACTGAATTGGTGGGGGCAGCTCGAGTCTTATCACTAGATGATGGCGTAGGAGTACGTGTAGACGGAGTTGTAGACGTGCGTGGCTGCCATGAACTAGCTTTCCCTGCAGAAACATTAGTCCTTGCGCTAGCACGTCGTCCCTGCACTTCCCGTTCAGCTTTACAAGCAAGATGAAACAGTTTGGTTACGTTATTGTATTCTTTGTAAGCGAGGATATCCTGAATTTCCCGATTTAACCCACCTAAAAATCTAGCCATAGCAGGTTCCTCATCCTCCTCTAATTGACAACGCAACATACCCGTTTGTAATTCCTGATAGTATTCTTCTACACTTTTAGAACCTTGTCTCAATTGCTGCAACTTATTTATCATATCACGAGCATAGTAAGATGGGACAAATCTAGCTCTCATGGCTCGTTTCAGCGCATCCCAAGTTTAGGTATGTGATTAGGATTTTTCTTGCCATATTCAATCCACCAAACAGAAGCAAAATCTGTGAACTCACTAGTAGCAGCCCTAACACGTGTGTTCTCAGGAAATTCATGGCATGCAAACTTTTGATCAACAGCAATCTCCCAAGTAATGTATGCATCAGGGTCATATTTACCATCAAAAGGAGGTATTTTAAATTTAATCTTACTGAAAGCATCATCATTATTGTGTACCTCGCGTCGGCGGCGGCCACCCATACCTCTACGGTTGTGACGTGGGCGACGTCGATCACAAGTGTCTCGATCATCATGTTTAGTATCACCTGTGTATTCTTCATCATAACTACCATCCTCTCGATCTTCCTCCTTCTTTTCTTCTTTATGCTGGTCTTTATCATTGTTGTGAAGGTCATCAAAACGCCTCAACAGAGCAGCAAGGCTTTTGTCCACACTAGCAATGGACTGCTCCAAACCTGCAAGCTTGTTGTTTGCGGCAATCTGCGTAGCCTCCAACTGCCCAAGTTTGTCATTTGTCACCTGCAAGTCATTATCAAGTCCCTCCGTGTGCAACTTCACTTTCCTTTCAAAATGTTGTATGATGCCCTTTGTGCGAGGCGAATGGGGAATTTGGTTATCTTCGTCGGTCCCTGGCATGGTTCAAAGACAAAGACAACAAGAAGACAAGTGAAGAAATAAAAGCCCTACAACTACTAGGATGTAGCTACAGCAAGTCTCTCACTCTCCACCTATTACACAAGTTCTTACCAGTTCTTACCTTGCTCGACAGGAGGGGTCGTCTACCAACAAGTCTGCAGCAATGGATGAAGTGTATCGGTGCCGCAGCACGAGACCTGTCAAGCTGTAGAATATGTGGAGCTATAGGTGGGCTGAAACAAGGAACGAACTAGCACCACGTTAGTTACAAAAAGCAAGCTGAATAATCGTTCAACCGGCGGTACTGTGCTGGTCCTAGTCTAGACCGTGCTAGAGACGCGAGCCTGGACACAAAGGAGAGCACAACACACCACCCAAAGTGAACGAAAAATCTCTAAGATCAGCCCCTTTCTCTTTTTTTTTCTTTTGCTTCTTTCTCTTTTTTTTTCTTTTTTTTTCTTTTTTTTTGAATATATTTTTTTTCAGGGGCACTCAAAACTGATTATATGAACAAGAACACTCCCAAAGAGTAACTCAGCACACACACTTTTTCCGAAAGGGCAGGGGTATTCCGGTAAAAAAAAGATTCTCTCTCTCTCTAGAGTAAGCCACTCGTTTAGATATGAATACTTGCTGCGTGGTTAGTTTGATATTTGTAGCACAGGGTGAACTGATTCCTCGTCCGATTGGAACTTCCAATTCTACTCGGACTTGGCCAACAGTGAGGAATACCCGATTCCTTGATCCGACTCAAACTTGAAAACCTACTTGGATTCGGCCAACAGAGAGGAACAGCCGATTCCTTGTCCGATTCAAACTTCAAACCCTACTTGGATTCGGCCAACAGAGAGACTATATGATAGCGCGTGTTGTGATAGAACGTGACAAGAACTCGAAACTCTAAAGGACTAAAACTAAGACCAGCAACTTGACACAACCGATGCAACCGACGACTCAACAAGCCCTAACTAGGTAGCACTAGCCACGGCCCAAAGGTCTATAGGATTGTAGGAAACTAATCTACTATTTTTTTGGCTTTTTTGGACTGTACGAAAAATAAAAACAGCGAAGAATTACAAGTCTCTCACCGATAAACCTTGCTCTGATTACCAATTGATATGAACCCGCTAGGGTTTATGGACGATCTTTCGATGAGAGGCGTGAGATCACTCGATTTGGTGGATGGAGATGACGTTCATGGCCCGACTACAGCCTTCCAAGACCGCGCCTTAGCAACCGATACACCACCTCCAAAGGCCGTCACGATCTTGTGGAGCGCGACAACCAGCCACTAGGGCTCCCGTCCTGCAAGCAATCGAAGAACTAGCAAGAACAAGGAAACAAGCACTGAATTTGCAAGATGAAATTGAAAGCCTCAAACTGAATCTTATTTTGAGTGGGGTTCCGAAGACAAGGAGACGGGCGGCTGGATCAGCACGCGCGCCTACAAGCAAGTAGCAAAGGCTAAACTTGATCTAAACAAAACCCAAGTGTTCCTGGTGGCGGCTAAGGGGTATATAACGTGTGGAGGACGACCACAAGAGAGTTTGGGTCGTGCTCCAACCCTAGGACGCGTCCCTACTGGACTCTAAACGATACAAGCCCATTGGGCTAACTTAAGGTGGCGCAGCACCCTGGACAGAATAGACCTCGGTGATTTTTGGGCTGTTGACGCCGTTTATGAGCAGGTATGAGTATGAGGTCAGATCCGTATGAAAGTAGACTTTATTAGCTTTCCAACAAGTCCAGAATCACCCCAATCCGACTCCGTATGTAACCGTGGCGACCATCGCAAGTTGGAGGTGTGCTGCAGTCTGAATCCAGCCTACGCGAGTCCTTTTCCCTTTCGGTCTTCTCCTCGATTCCTAATCAAAACAAGAGTGCACGTGTCTCCAAGATCTAAACAGGATGGACAAGAGCTCAAGAAGGAACTCACTTGATGATTAAGTGTTCGAGCACAAGCACGGGTAATAGGACCAGCAGGTGTCGCCGTGGACGGCGTGGATGTATGATCGGTGTTGATGTCCTCATCAATTGAAATCGGTTTGGACGCACCCGATGGAACTCCTAGGTGACGTGGGTGTTGTGGAATCTTGTTTCGGACCATTTGGAGATAGTGTTAGGGTCAGTGGAAGATAGGTGCACGGTTTGCGCCAAACATACCATAGGCTCAGACATCATTTTTAACGCACTGATGGTACTCTTAGGTGATGAGGCACAAGTGAAAGCTCCTTTTAGTTCGTTTGGTGATAGTGCTAATCTTGACGCAAGATTGGTGCACAGCTTGTGTCGAACGTACCATAGGCTTAGAGAACATTTTGGACGCACCCGATGGAACTCCTAGGTGACGTGGGTCATGTGAAATCTCATTTTGGAATGTTTGGAGACAGTGTTGGCGTCAATGGAATATAGTTGCAGGCTTTGCGTCGAACGTACCATAGGCTTGGAAATCGGTTTGGACGCACCCGATGGAACTCCTAGCTGACGTGGGTCTTGTGGAATCTTGTTTCGGACCGTTTGGAGATAGTGTTAGTGTCGGTGGAAGATAGGTGCACGGTTTGCGCCAAATGTACCATAGGCTTAGACATCCTTTTTAACATACCGATGGTACTTCTAGGTGACGAGGCTCAAGTGGAAGCTCCTTTTAGTCCGTTTGGAGATAGTGCTAATCTTAACGCAAGATAGGCGCGCGGTTTGCGTCAAACGTACCATAGGCTTGGAGATCGTTTTGGACACACCTGATGGAACTCCTAGGTGATGTGGGTCATGTGAAATCTCATTTTGGTCTGTTTGGAGATAGTGTTGGCGTCGAGGCAATATAGTTGCACGCTTTGCGTCGAACGTACCATAGGCTTGGAAATCGGTTTGGACGCACCCGATGGAACTCCTAGCTGACGTGGGTCTTGTGGAATCTTGTTTCGGACCGTTTGGAGATAGTGTTAGTGTCGGTGGAAGATAGGTGCACGGTTTGCGCCAAATGTACCATAGGCTTAGACATCGTTTTTAACATACCGATGGTACTTCTAGGTGACGAGGCTCAAGTGGAAGCTCCTTTTAGTCCGTTTGGAGATAGTGCTAATCTTAACGCAAGATAGGTGCACGGTTTGCGTCAAACGTACCATAGGCTTGGAGATCATTTTGGACGCACCTGATGGAACTCCTAGGTGATGTGGGTCATGTGAAATCTAATTTCGGTCTGTTTGGAGACAGTGTTGGCGTCGAGGCAATATAGTTGCACGCTTTGCGTCGAACGTACCATAGGCTTAGAAATCGATTTGGACGCACCCGATGGAACTCCTAGGTGACGTGGGTCTTGTGGAATCTTGTTTCGGACCATTTGGAGATAGTGTTAGGGTCGGTGGAAGATAGGTGCACGGTTTGCGCCAAACATACCATAGGCTCAGACATCGTTTTTAACGCACTAATGGTACTCTTAGGTGACGAGGCACAAGTGGAAGCTCCTTTTAGTCCATTTGGTGATAGTGCTAATCTTGACGCAAGATAGGTGCGCGGTTTGCGTCAAACGTACCATAGGCTCGGAGATCATTTTGGACGCACCTGATGGAACTCCTAGGTGATGTGGGTCATGTGAAATCTAATTTCGGTCTGTTTGCAGATCGTGTTGGCATCGATGCAATATAGTTGCACGCTTTGCATCGAACGTACCATAGGCTTGGAAATCGGTTTGGTCGCACCCGATGGAACTCCTAGCTGACGTGGGTCTTGTGGAATCTTGTTTCAGACTGTTTGGAGATAGTGTTAGTGTCGGTGGAAGATAGGTGCATGGTTTGCGCCAAACGTACCATAGGCTCAGACATCGTTTTTAACGCACAAATGGTACTCCTTGGTGACGAGGCTCAAGTGGAAGATCCTTTTAGTTCGTTTGGAGATAGTGCTAATCTTGACACAAGATAGGTGCATGGCTTGTGTCGAACATACCATAGGCTTTGAGATCATTTTGGATGCACTCGGTGGAACACCTAGGTGACGTGGGTCTTGTGAAAACTCATTTTGGAATGTTTGGAGACAGTGTTGGCGTCAATGCAATATAGTTGCACGCTTTGCGTCGAACGTACCATAGGCTTGGAAATCGGTTTGGACGCACCCGATGGAACTCCTAGCTGATGTGGGTCTCGTGGAATCTTGTTTCGGACCGTTTGGAGATAGTGTTAGTGTCGGTGGAAGATAGGTGCATGGTTTGTGCCAATTGTACCATAGGCTCAGACATCCTTTTTAACATACCGATGGTACTTCTAGGTGACGAGGCTCAAGTGGAAGCTCCTTTTACTCTGTTTGGAGATAGTGCTAATCTTGACGCAAGATAGGTGCGCGGTTTGCGTCAAACGTACCATAGGCTTGGAGATCATTTTGGACACACCTGATGGAACTCCTAGGTGATGTGGGTCATGTGAAATCTCATTTTGGTCTGTTTGGAGATTGTGTTGGCGTCGAGGCAATATAGTTGCACGCTTTGCGTTGAACGTACCATAGGCTTGGAAATCGGTTTGGACGCACCCGATGGAACTCCTAGCTGACGTGGGTCTTGTGGAATCTTGTTTCGGACCGTTTGGAGATAGTGTTAGTGTCGGTGGAAGATAGGTGCACGGTTTGCGCCAAATGTACCATAGGCTTAGACATCCTTTTTAACATACCGATGGTACTTCTAGGTGATGAGGCTCAAGTGGAAGCTCCTTTTAGTCCGTTTGGAGATAGTGCTAATCTTAACGCAAGATAGGTGCACGGTTTGCGTCAAACGTACCATAGGCTTGGAGATCAATTTGGACACACCTGATGGAACTCCTAGGTGATGTGGGTCATGTGAAATCTCATTTTGGTCTGTTTGGAGACAGTGTTGGCGTCGAGGCAATATAGTTGCACGCTTTGCGTCGAACGTACCATAGGCTTAGAAATCGATTTGGACGCACCCGATGGAACTCCTAGGTGACGTGGGTCTTGTGGAATCTTGTTTCGGACCATTTGGAGATAGTGTTAGGGTCGGTGGAAGATAGGTGCACGGTTTGCGCCAAACATACCATAGGCTCAGACATCGTTTTTAACGCACTAATGGTACTCTTAGGTGACGAGGCACAAGTGGAAGCTCCTTTTAGTCCATTTGGTGATAGTGCTAATCTTGACGCAAGATAGGTGCGCGGTTTGCGTCAAACGTACCATAGGCTCGGAGATCATTTTGGACGCACCTGATGGAACTCCTAGGTGATGTGGGTCATGTGAAATCTAATTTCGGTCTGTTTGCAGACCGTGTTGGCATCGATGCAATATAGTTGCACGCTTTGCGTCGAACGTACCATAGGCTTGGAAATCGGTTTGGTCGCACCCGATGGAACTCCTAGCTGACGTGGGTCTTGTGGAATCTTGTTTCAGACTGTTTGGAGATAGTGTTAGTGTCGGTGGAAGATAGGTGCATGGTTTGTGCCAAACGTACCATAGGCTCAGACATCGTTTTTAACGCACAAATGGTACTCCTTGGTGACGAGGCTCAAGTGGAAGCTCCTTTTAGTTTGTTTGGAGATAGTGCTAATCTTGACACAAGATAGGTGCACGGCTTGTGTCGAACATACCATAGGCTTTGAGATCATTTTGGATGCACCCGATGGAACACCTAGGTGACGTGGGTCTTGTGAAATCTCATTTTGGAATGTTTGGAGACAGTGTTGGCGTCAATGCAATATAGTTGCACGCTTTGCGTCGAACGTACCATAGGCTTGGAAATCGGTTTGGACGCACCCGATGGAACTCCTAGCTGATGTGGGTCTCGTGGAATCTTGTTTCGGACCATTTGGAGATAGTGTTAGTGTCGGTGGAAGATAGGTGCATGGTTTGCGCCAATTGTACCATAGGCTCAGACATCCTTTTTAACATACCGATGGTACTTCTAGGTGACGAGGCTCAAGTGGAAGCTCCTTTTACTCCGTTTGGAGATAGTGCTAATCTTGACGCAAGATAGGTGCGCGGTTTGCGTCAAACGTACCATAGGCTTGGAGATCATTTTGGACACACCTGATGGAACTCCTAGGTGATGTGGGTCATGTGAAATCTCATTTTGGTCTGTTTGGAGATAGTGTTGGCATCGAGGCAATATAGTTGCACGCTTTGCGTTGAACGTACCATAGGCTTGGAAATCGGTTTGGACGCACCCGATGGAACTCCTAGGTGACGTGGGTGTTGTGGAATCTTGTTTCGGACCATTTGGAGATAGTGTTAGGGTCGGTGGAAGATAGGTGCACGGTTTGCGCCAAACATACCATAGGCTCAGACATCATTTTTAACGCACTGATGGTACTCTTAGGTGATGAGGCACAAGTGGAAGCTCCTTTTAGTTCGTTTGGTGATAGTGCTAATCTTGACGCAAGATTGGTGCGCGGCTTGTGTCGAACGTACCATAGGCTTAGAGAACATTTTGGACGCACCCGATGGAACTCCTAGGTGACGTGGGTCATGTGAAATCTCATTTCGGAATGTTTGGAGACAGTGTTGGCGTCGATGCATTATAGTTGCACACTTTGCGTCGAATGTACCATAGGCTTGGAAATCAGTTTGGATGCACCCGATGGAACTCCTAGGTGATGTGGGTCTTGTGGAATCTTGTTTTGGACCGTTTGTAGATACAGTGTTAGTGTCGGTAGAAGATAGGTGCACGGTTTGCGCCAAACGTACCGTAGGCTCAGCCATCATTTGTAACGCACCGATGGTACTCCTCGGTGACGAGGCTCAAGTGGAAGCTCCTTTTAGTCTGTTTGGAGATAGTGCTAACCTTGACGCAAGATAGTTGCACGGTCAAACGTACCATAGGCTCGGAGATCATTTTGGATGAACTTGATGGAACTCCTAGGTGACGTCGGTCATGTGAAATCTCATTTTGGTCTGTTTGGAGACAGTGTTGGCGTCGATGCAATATAGTTGCACGCTTTGCGTCGAACGTACCTGTCGGTGTTTCGGACTAGGGGGTCCTCAACCGACTAGTGAATTTGTTCTGCGTGCTCCCGATTCCGGATGGTGATGCAAAGAGACACAAGATTTATACTAGTTCGGGCAATCGGTGCCCTACGTCTAGTTTGAGAGATCGAACTTGTATTCCTTGCACCGAAGTGCTTGTAGTAGGGGGTTACAAGCTAAGGGAGAGAAGGAACTAGTCCTAGGTCTCAGCAGGGTGTCGTGTGGGCCGTCTGAGACGTTGCTCTCAAGCGGCTGGAATGTGTGCGTGTGTGTTACCCAGTGTCCTCCCCCCTCCCTAAGTGGCCCAAGTCCTCTCCTTTTATAGTTGAAGGGAGGACAAGGACAGTACATGTATTACTATGCGGCGTCGTGCCAACAGGGGTGGCACGTCCGAGCCCTGTGGCCTGTTCCTATGGCGGCGTGGTCGTAGGAGTGGTCCATCCTTGGAGTACTGGGGCGGCGTGGTTGTCCCATCAGATCCTGTGTGTCGTGGGAGCCCCGGGAATGCCTCGGAGCGGACGTGGTGGTGAATGTGCAAGCCACTGTGGATAGACTGTGCGTGAGGCCGAGACTTGGTCGGTGCCGAGGCCTGCACTGCGGTGGGGGGGGGGTCTCGGCAGGCACGAACCCCAAGATCACCGAGGCCCTGGTGTATAGTGCCGAGGCCTTGTGCGGGCGGCTGATCATGGGTACAGCGTTAGGACACAGTGGCCGGTAATCCCTGCCGTACCCTGTCCTAGCCGGTATGGCGCTGATCGTGGACACAGTGTTAGGACACAGTGGCCAGTAATCCTCGCCGTGCCCTGTCCCAGCCAGTATGGCACTGATGCGACCTCGGGTCGCGTCGGCCATTCTGTGGCGTTGAGCCACTATCCGGCTGAGATTGCGGGAGTGGTTGAAAGTATTAATGAGACATGACGTGCTGTCGGGGGGGGGGGGGGGGTCGACCGAGGCATGGGGCGACGGGCTGCAGACGAGCCGGCCTCGAGTAGTATGGAGAATGAGGCCTCGCACGAGACGGAGATCAGGCTCCTTGCCGAGGCCTCGCACAAGAGGCCTCACGCGATATGGAGAATGCACCTCCTGCCAAGGCCTTCTGTGGAGAGCCTCGGGCGAGGCGGAGACGGCGTTCCCTACCGAGGCCTTCTTCGAAGAGTCTCGGGTGAAGCGGAGTTTGCGTCAGGATGCCGAAACCTCCTGCTCGAGGCTCGAGGCGAGGAGGAGGACCCAGTGGGCTCGGTCGTGGTGGGTGAGGGGCCCACGACTTGCCTTCTAGTTTTTATTTATTAGATGGGACTCTAGCGACCCTTTTGATGTTTGCTTAGGGTACCCCATTCTAAGGTACCCGACAGTAGCCCCCGAGCCTCGGGGGGGAGTGCGTGCACTCCCCTTGAGGGTAAGCCGAGGCTTATTTTATACTTGCCCCATGGGAATTGGGGTTTGTTTTTTGAGGTTCCGGTGGGTGCGCATGAGCGCACCCACCGGGTGTAGCCCCTGAGCCCCTGGAGGAGTGGAGTTACTCCTCTAGGGGCTTTCTTCATCTATGCATCTAAACGAGTAGTTCTTATTGCATTTGTCGAGCCCCCAAGCGCAAGTTCGGGTTGCGGGGGTCTCGGTGAGGCTGCAGGAAAAAGCCCTCTAGCCTTCGCACGGAGCGAGAGGTTTGTTAGGGGTCCCCTGACTTTGGGTATGATCCTCGCACTTCCTTTCGCTCAGAAGGAGGGGTGGAATGTGCCAGGCTACCCTCGATGGGCACGAGCGTGGACACTTCCGGTGAGCTGTTAGTGGGTAGTCTGAGTGGAGGCCCGAGTCCCGTTCGCTAGGGGACGACTAGCGGTCCAGAGACGCACTCCAAGAGTACCAAGGGGATTCTCTAGTGGGTGCCGAGGCCGTTCGCAGGCCTCGGTGGCTCGGCGCCTCCCTATGGTGGGATCCCATTCGGATACTTCCCCTCTGGTCTCGGACACGAATTAGGATGCCCCGAGCGACCGTTCGCTCGGGCCTAGGCCATTCATAGGCTCGCCCCGATGTCGTCCCTGACTCTGTTGCCCTGGGGCGGCTATCAAAACCTCTTGGAGGCCCAGCCTTCGAACCCCTAGACCGTAACAGGCTCGGTGCCCTTTATCGTGTTTGTAGCAAAACCTAGCGTGGTTTTGGACCGTTTGTCTTCGTATTGGGTGTCCTGGCCCTTTCATCTGATCTTCACATGTCCTTTTCGTTTGGACAGAGGGTTAGTTTGCCGAGCCCATTCTGGTCTCAGCAAGGTTGTAGGAAGAGCCCCTAGCCTCTACGTGAGAGGGCCATTGGGAGTTCCCCTGGCTTTTTATACGCCCCTCGCGTGTGAGGGTTTGTTTGCCGAGGCCCCTTTGGGCGTGAGCCCGGGTCATGGGGTCTCGACATATTTGCAGGAGGAGCCCCCTAGCCTCTGAGAAGGCCATCGAGGGTTCCCATGACTTTTTTATGCGACCCTCGTGCTTCCTTTTTGCTCGGAAGGAGGGGTGGAATGTGCCTTGCTACCCTCGATGGGCACGAGCGGTGGCACTTTCGGTGAGCTGTTATCGGGTAGTTCGAGTGGAGGCCCGAACCCTGTTCGTTAGGGGATGGCTAGCGGTCCAGAGACACACTCCAAGAGTACCAGAGGATTTCTCTAGTGGGTGCCGAGGCCGTTCGTTGGGCCTCGGTGGCTCGGTGCCTCCCTACGGTGGGATCCCATTCGGATACTTTCCTGCCGGTCTCAGACATGACTTTGGCCGTCCCAAGCATTTCGCTTGCTTGGGCCTCGGCCCCATATAGGCTTGCCCGCAGTCGCCCCTGACTCTGTTATCCTGAGGCGACTGTCGAAACCCTTTGGGGTCCAGCCTTCGAACCCCTGGATCGTAATAGGCTCAGAGCCTGGTTCCTTCCTACGAAAGGAATAGGCCGCGGGGAATATCTTCCCTATTGGCTCGGCAACGGGTGGCGTGCCTTTTGAGGTGGTTTCATGGGGAGGCAAAACGACGCCTGCTGCCATAGTGGCCGAGCATGCCGTGATGGACGGGACGTAACTGTCCTCGCATTTAATGCGGGAGACGTGGGCGCGTGCCGACGAAATCGGCTCGTGGTTAACCACGCCAGACGTGGGGAAAACCTCCCCGATTTCGTCGCCCATTCATTTCGCCTTCTCCCTGCATAAATACCTGGGGAGCCTCGCCTCTCCTCATCTTACCTTGCCTACATTAGCACGGCCTTCGTCGAGCCGTTGCCAGAGCAGCGGGTGCCGAGAAGAAGAGGAGAGAAGAGCGAGCCTGGGGAGAAAGCAAGAAAAAAGCGAGAGCGTGGGAGGGAGAGAGAAAAACTAACTGCCGCACCCGATTCCTCCATCGCACCCATGGCCGGCAACGTCGTCGTTGTCGAGGCGGACCCTTGGGATCCATCGGACGTCACCGAGGAGATGCTCTAGTCGCTTGTCGATGGTGGACTCCTCCGCCCGGTGATAGACCCTAGTAGGCTGGAGTGGATTGCTCCATACGGTGAGCCAGAGCCGAGGCCCCGCGACGGCTATGTCGTGAGCTTCGTCTCCTTCCATGAGCGCGGCCTCGGTGTCCCGGCAGACCGGTTCATGCGGGCGCTCCCGCACTACTATGGCGTGGAGCTCCACAATTTTAATCCCAACTCCATCGCTCAGGCGGCTATCTTTGTTGCCGTCTGCGAGGGGTATTTAGGGATCGCTCCCCATTAGGAGTTGTGGCTCCACCTGTTCCAGGAGGGGCATACTACCAAGCCGACGGGCACGTCGGGTAAGAGGAAGGCGTCGAGGGCCAGAGGCTACACTCTCCAAGTGCGTCAGGACCGCCTACACCTCTACATCCTAGCCCAACTCGCGTCCTCCAACCGCCGGTGGTACATGAGTTGGTTTTACCTCCGCAACGACGACGAAGGACTTCCCCCCTACACTGGGTGGATTGTGGGGAGTTGCCCAGAGAAATGGAAGTGGGCTGTCCCGAAGGTCGACCAGGCCAAGCTAGAGCCGCTCCTGGAGGGGCTGGCGAGGCTACGGGGCCATGGCCTCACCGTAGCTGTGGTCGTGGCTGCCTTCCACCGCCGGAGGGTGCTACCGCTGATGGCTCGGCAGCGGCGGCTGTTTGAGATGAGGCCGGGTGAGCCCATTAAGGGCACCCGGATGTCCTCCTCCGCCCTCTCCGACGAGGAAATTCTCCGTCGGGTGGGGGAGACGGTAGATGCGAAGTTGAGGGGCAGCAACTTGACCCCCTTCGCGATGCGACCATCGTGGGGGTTCCTTTCGCTGGTAAGTCGAGTGCCACTGTAGCCTCTGAGCCTCCTCAATCTCCCCTTATCCCTTGTTTCCTTATGCGCGTTTGTTGTTCTTTCAGGGGATGAGGGACGTGCGCTCCTCTCCACCACCCGTTCTCGAGGACATGGGGTGGCGGGTGATCAACCGCGCTCACGCCGATGCGTAGAAGAAGCGAAAGGATGCTAAGGCGGCGAAGCGAACGAAGCACATCCTCGCGCGTGAGGAATTGGATAAGCGCCGCCATTAGCAACGGAAGGATGGTCTCCCATTAGAGGAATCCCCATCGATGTCGCTGTCGACGGAGGCCTTGGACGGGAACGATAAGGGTGAGGGGGGGGCGAGGTCCCCTAGACCACCTTCCTGACATCGTGGAGGTGGCGCCCGGGGCATCGGCAAGCAGCCCGGCACCCCCAGGAAGGGGAGGAGAAGCGGACCCGGGGCCAGCGGTTGCCCGCTCCGGGGCCAAGGCCGACACGCCCAAGGCGCGGGTGTTAGGCAAACGCGCCGTCAACTCGGTAGGCTCGGCGGCCGTGGTGGAGCAGGTGGCGGTGGAGGCAACGCCACCGCCCCCGCAGAGGACCGAAGGGGCGTCGGGGTCCGCTGAGGACCGATCGGCGCTGGTGGATATAGATACGATGCCACTACCGCCGCCTTCGCCGTTGCGGATGAGGTTTGCTGTGGCGAAGCGGGGGCCGCCCCGTTCAAAGTAGGTGTATTTTTGGCAGGGTCATAGTGTCTTCCGTTCTCTTTTTTGGTCTTGCGCTAACCCTGTAGGTTAATTTTCTTTAGTCGGAAGTGGCCTGTGGACGACCTCCCCTTGGCGCCCCTTAAGGCGCTTAAGGCGAGCCCCGGCTCCTCCGCCCACTGGGTGGCAGAGGCACAAGACGCTATCCAACGCGGCGCGGCGTCGGCGAGGGTTGACCCAAAGGGACCGGCCGCCCAAGGAGGAGTTGCCGAGGCAGCCCCTACACAGTCGGATGGGGCCATTGTGCCCTTTGTTGCCGAGGCTCCCGGGGCCTCCGAGGCTGAGGCAATGGAGGCCCCGGTGCCCATGACCGCTGAGACCGCAGTGGCCGCGGTCGGTGTCTCTACGTCTACCGAGGCCACGATGGCGGAGGTCGAAGCCCCCGAGACCGCCGAGGCCGTGATTGCAGAGGCCGGAGCCCCTGAGACCACCGAGGCCATGATTGCAGAGGCCAGAGCCCCCAAGGTCACCAAGGCCATCGTGATGGCGGTGAGGCCGTCTGTGCAGGAGGCGGGGATGCAGGCGGCGGAGGCCTCGGTCGTGCCCTTGGTTCAGGGCCCGTCGTTGTTGCGGGAGAGCGCCTGAGAGACGGAGGTCTATCCGATTTCCTTCGATGATACTTCCCGGGCGCGAGGGGTGGTTGACGCCAAGGAGACCGATGCCATGGAGTAGCCGGCGCCGCTCTTGGACGAGGGAAGCTCGGCCCTCGTGCGGGTGCGACCCGAGCCTCGCAGGTGGGATCACCCACGGGTACTGTGGTGGAGCCAAGACGACCCTAAGGGGGAGCCTCTGTTCGCCCTCGAGGAAGCGGTCGAGGGTGGGCGCTGGAGCACCTTCGAGCAGTACCGCAAGCTGGCGGAGCGGTCACTACGGACGACGCTGTCCGTGGTGGCCGACGAACTGCCCGGAGTCACCTAGGTTCGTGTTTTCCTTTCTCGTGTGATGTTGTTCTTTTCTCGGTTTTGTCACAATCGACGACCTTTGTTCTTCCTCCTTAGGAGCTCGAGACCCGGTCCCTTAGGAAGTCGGTCTTTCTCCGGCGGGAGAGGGGAATCTGGGACCAGCTTCAGCGGCAGAGGGGCCTTCTTGCCAATGCTAACGAGCTTTAGTCGGCACGAAGCACGGAGGTGGAGGACCTCCACCTTCGCTGTGCCGACACGAAGGTCGAGGCGGCCATAGCCCAGACACAGCTCGCCCCCTTGGCGGCGTGGGTCAAGGAGCTAGAGGAGGAGCTTACCCGCGCCGTCAGCGATCGGGATGCCTTCAGATCCCGGGCCGAAGAAGCGACGGCCTCGGGCAAGGCCCTCATCGGGCAGCTGGGGGCAGAGGAGAGTGCACACCAGCTGACCAAAGGCGCTCTGAACGAGGCCCTTGCTGCGGTTGAGGCCTCATAAATCGAGGCTGTGATTTTGAGGGGGACGGTCGAGGGTGAGTTCCAGTCCCCTTGTTTTGTTTCCTTCTCCTTATGTTCGCTCCCTAACCTCCTTGTATGGCATAGAGCTAGGGAGTGAAGCTTCTAGGGTGGCCGAGGCCTCTCAGGTCGAGGCCTAGTGGTTGAAGGAGAAAGCTGAGGCCTGTCAGGCTGAGACCCAACGCTGGGAGCAGAAGGCCAAGGGTGAGTTCTATGGGCTTCCATCCCTAACTTAGGTTGTTTTTTCTCTAGCTCGACCTCATTCCATTTTCCACAGTGCAGAGTCAGAGGCAAAGTTCACTCGGGCCACCGAGGCTTCCAGCGCGGTGCAGACAGTGCTCGACATCGAGATCGAGGAGCACGAGGCGCTGAAACGTGCCGCCCTTTCTGCCTGCGAGGCCTTGGAGGTCGAGGGGGTTCAGTCAGGTAGCTCCCTTAGGAGTCGCTTGATTGCGCTAAGCAGCTAGATACGCGAGCGACTCCAAGGGGCGCTGCACACGGGTGTCAAGCGGGCGATGGCCGTCATCTCCTCTCACTACCTTGGTGTCGACCTCCTGGCCATCAATGATGGCTATGTTCTGCCTGATGATGACGAGGAGGCCAACATGGCGGTCGCAAAGCTGATGGAGGCGGCGGAAGGCCCTGGCATGGCGCTGGCGACGCTCTTCAAAGAGGAGGTGGTTCCTCCCCTACCATCTGCCGGTGCTGAAGGCCCCGAGCCTTAATCTGGGCCCTGGGGGCTATGTAAAGATAGAATAGGGGTTATTTTTGTATCATAACGCTTGTGGCCGTCGAGGCCTCTATTTCTGAAGTATTTGTGTTTCTTAGTTGTTTTCCTCATGTTTCCGAGCCTTTGCCCTCTGTTGCTTCTGATCAGATTTTGTTTGCAAAACACCCCTTTGGGGCCTAAGCCGTCCCTTGAGCGAGAGGTAGTGAGGGAGTGCCGTAGCCCGGGGGCGTGGGCTGTCTCGCGACTCTACCGGCCTCTTGCATAGAAAATAGACCTTGGTCCGAGGAGTTTTTACAACTGATTTGTCAGAGCCTGCTAGAGTTTGGGCGTAGGAATTTTTGCGACAAACAACTGAAGAATGGTGCGTGGGACCTAGGGGGGATTCCCCCATCTAGCCCCTGAGGGAGGCTTGGTTCTGCCGAGGAAGAGCCGAGTCTCCCTTGTCGTGTTTATTGTGCTGCCAAGACCTATGATGGGCTCGGGGGGGGGGGGGGGTTCTTGAAAAATAAGACCAACTAAAGAATGCTTTTTAATTGTATTTCGAGAAACGACATATACAATGCTTGGAAATTTAGGGATAAAAGCGACGTAGTTGTTCTATGTTCCAAGCGTTGGTGAAGATTTCGCCCTTCTCGTTGGCCAGCTTGTAGGTCCCGGGCTTCAGAACTTGGGCGATGATGTACGGTCCTTCCCATGGCGGGGTCAGCTTGTGGCGACCCTTGTTGCTCTATGCTAGCCTCAACACCAGGTCGCCTACCTTCAAGTCTCGGCCTCGGACGTGTCGGGCCTGATAGCGCTGCAGGCTCTACTGGTACTTGGCCGAGTGTAGTAGCGCGACGTCTCGGGCTTCCTCCAGCTGATCAAGGGCGTCCTCTCGGGTGGTGCGGTTACTTTGTTCGTTATAGGCTTGCAGCCTCGGGGAACCATATTCCAGGTTGGTGGGGAGGATGGCCTCGGCCCCATAGACTAGGAAGAAAGGCATGAATCCCGTGGCTCGGCTTGGAGTGTTCCTTAGGCTCCAGATGACCGACGGGAGTTCGGCGAGCCATTTCTTGCCAAACTTTTTCAACCGGTTGTGAATCCTTGGCTTGAGGCCTTGTAGGATCATGCCATTGGCACGCTCCACTTGGCCGTTGGTCCTTGGGTGTCCTACGGCCGACTAGGCCACTCGAATGTGGTGGTCGTCGCAAAACGTCAGGAACTTTTTGCTGGTGAACTGCGTCCCGTTGTTGGTGATGATGGTGTTGGGGACCCCAAACCTATGGATAATGTTAGTGAAGAACAGCACCACCTGCTTGGATTTGATTCGATTGATCGGAGGAGCCTCGATCCATTTGGAGAACTTGTCGATTGATACCAATAGATGGGTGTAGCCCCCAGGGGCCTTTTGCAGAGGCCCGACCATGTCGAGCCCCCACACGGCAAACGGCCATGTGATGGGGATGGTTCGCAGGGCCAGGGCCAGGAGATGTGTTTGCCGAGCGTAGTACTAGCATCCTTCACAGGAGCGTACTAGCTTGGTAGTGTCGGCGATTGCCGTCGGCCAGTAGAACCCTTGGCGGAAAGCGCTCCCTACGAGCGTCCGAGGCGCTGCATGGTGCCCGCAGGCGCCTACGTGTAAGTCCCAAAGCAGGGCTTGGCCTGCCTCGGCACTGATACAACGTTGGAGGACACCTGAGGGACTTTGCCTATACAATTCGTCATTATAGAGGGCGTAGGTCTTGGCTCGGCGCGCGAGCCGTCGCGCTTCGGTTCTGTCGTCAGGAAGCTCCCCTCGATCAAGTCAATCGAGGAACGGGACTCGCCAATCCGCATCCTGATCAGTCTGCAGAGGCTCGGCGTTGACTTCCATGACCTCGGGTCGGTCGAGGGGGTCTCGGCAGCAGAGGGGGCGTTGGGCTTCGCCATGGGTTCCACAGGAGGGCCCTCCTTTGTTGTCGAGGTGCAGCCGATGGAAGGTTTGTGGAGGTCTCTGGCGAAGACATTCGGGGGGACCGGGGCTCGTGCCGAGGCCATCTTTGCTAGCTCGTCGGCGGCCTCGTTGTACTTCCGCGCGACGTGATTTAGTTCGAGACCGTCGAACTTGTCTTCTAGGCGTCGTACCATCTTGCAGTAAGCCTCCATTTTGGGGTCAAGGCAGTTTGACTCCTTCATCACTTGATCTATGATGAGCCATGAGTCACCTCAGACGTCGAGGCGCCGTGCCCCAAGCTCGATGGTGACTTGCAAGCCATTGATGAGGGCCTCGTATTCGGCCACGTTGTTGGAGGCAGTGAAGTGGAGCCACACCACGTAGCGCATGTGTACTCTGAGGGGCGAAATGAAGAGCAAGCCCGCGCCTACCCCGGTCTTCATCAGGGATCCGTCGAAGTATAGGGTCCAGCACTCCATCTAAATTTGAGCAGGTGGCAGTTGGGTATCTGTCCATTCAGCCACAAAATCGGCCAAGACCTAAGACTTGATCGCTTTTCAAGGCGCAAAGGTCAAGGTTTCCCCCATAAGCTCGACATCCCACTTGGCTATCCTGCCCGAGGCCTCCTGGTTATGAACTATCTCGCCCAGGGGGAAGGATGATACCACAGTCACTGGGTGCGACTCGAAGTAGTGGCGCAGTTTGTGCCAGGCCAGGACGACGGCGTAGACCAGCTTCTAGATGTGGGGGTAGCGTGCTTTGGTCTTGGAGAGCACCTCGCTAATGAAATAAATAGGTCGTTGGGTGGGCAGAGTATGCCCTTCTTCCTGCCTCTCTACCACTACGGCGGTGCTGACCACTTGGGTCGTTGCGGTGACGTAGAGTAAGAGGGCCTCGTCCATGGCCGGGGGTATCAGGACGGGAGGATTGGTGAGCAGCCTCTTGAGTCTATCGAGGGCTTCCTTGGCCTCGGGGGTCCAAGAAAAACGCTCGGACTTTCTCAAGAGTCGGTACAGAGGCAAACCTTTTTCGCCGAGGCATGAGATGAAGCGGCTCAGGGCCGCAAGGCATCCCATGACCCTCTGCACTCCCTTGAGGTCTCTGATTGGTCCCATGCTGGTTATGGCCGAGACCTTCTCTGGGTTGGCTTCAATGCCACGTTCCGAGACTATGAATCCCAAGAGCATGCCTCGGGGGACCCCGAACACACACTTCTCAGGATTGAGCTTGATGCCCTTCTCTCTAAGGCATTTGAAGGTTATCCTTAAGTCGTCGACGAGACCCTTGGCCTTTCTGGTCTTGACCACGATGTCGTCTACGTAGGCCTCGACGGTCCGCCCAATGTTGTCGCCAAAGACCTGGGTCATGCATCGTTGGTACGTGGCACCTGTGTTTCTGAGGCCGAAGGGCATCGTCACGTAGCAGTACATGCCGAATGGTGTGATGAAAGAAGTCGCAAGCTGGTCGGACTCTTTCATCTTGATCTGATGGTAACCAGAATACGCATCGAGGAAAGACAAGGTCTCGCACCCTACGGTGGAATCAACGATTTGATTGATTCGAGGTAATGGGAAGGGGACCTTTGGATAGGCTTTGTTCAAACCGGTGTAGTCTACGCACATCCTCCATTTCCCATTTTTCTTCTTGACCAACACGGGGTTAGCCAACAACTCTGGGTGGGACACTTCCTTGATGAACCCGGCCACCAAGAGTTTCTGTATCTCCTCACCGATGGCCCTATGCTTTTCCTTGTCAAAGCGGCGCAAGCGTTGCCTCGCCGGTCTAGATCCGGCCTAGATGTCCAGGGTGTGCTCGGCGACCTCCCTTGGTATGCTCGGCATGTCTAAGGGACTCCATGCGAATATGTCGGCGTTCGCACGGAGAAAGTCGACGAGCATGGCTTCCTATTTGATGTCGAGGGTGGCGCTGATCCTCAGCGCTCGGTCGTCGGGGCAGGCAGGGTCGACCGGGATGAGTTTGATGGTTTCAGCGGGCTCGAACGCCCCCGCACGACGCTTGGAGTCAGGCACCTCGCCACTGAGTTGGTTGAGGTGGGCGATGCGGGTCTCGGCCTCTACAAGAGCCTCGGCGTACTCGATGCATTCGACGTCGCAGTCGTATGCATGTTCGTACGTGGACTCAATCGTGATGACACCGCTAGGGCCTGGCATCTTGAGCTTGAGGTAGGTATAGTTGGGCACTGCCATGAACTTGGCATAGCACGGCCGCCCCAGAATGGCATGGTAGGCTCCCCCGAACCCGACTACCTCGAAGGTGAGGACTTCCTTGTGGTAGTTGGAGGGGGTGCCGAAGCAGACAGGAAGGTCGATGCACCCGAGGGGTCACGTGCGCTTCCCTAGCATGATGTCGTGGAAGGGTGCGACGTCGCCTCGGAGCCTCGACCGGTCGATCTCCAAGAGCTCCAGGGTGTTGGCATAGAGGATGTTGAGGCCGCTGCCTCCGTCCATCAACACCTTAGAGAGTCGGGTGTTGTCGATGATTGGGTCGACGACCAGTGGGTACTGCCCAGGATTCGGAATATGGTCAGGGTGGTCATCTCGATCGAAGGTGATCGCCTCTCGAGACTAGTCGAGGTACTGGGGGGTGGCCACCTTGATCGAGAAGACCTCTCGGCATTCCCTCTTGCGCTGCCGCACCGTAAGGCATGCCGAGGGCCCACCAAAGATCATGAAGGCATTGCGTACCTCGGGGAACTCGTCATCCTTGCCTTCGTCCCGGTCACCAGTGCCCTTCTGCTTGGTGTCGTCGTCGGGGAGCCCGAGCCTATTGTAGTAATGCCGCAGCATGGAGCAATCCTCGAGGGCGTGCTTGACCGGGCTTTGGTGGTAAGGGCAGGGTTTCTTGAGCATGTCGTCGAAGGGCCTAGAGCCTTTGAAGCCTCGGGGGTTTCTTGCGTTCCGCGGCTGCGACCAAGATCAGCCTCCAGGACCTCCTACTTCCCCAGGCGCCCCTTTTTCTTTCTCTAGGGAGGTGGGAGGCTGAGGCCTCGAGGGCCTCGTCCCTCCAGGCTTACCCTTGGTGTCGATGTCGGGAAGATGGCTTCGACAGCCATCTTCCACCCGAGGCGAAGCTGGTGGCGATGTCGAGAAGCGCGGGTAGCAGAGCGCGGCATGTTCTGACCTAACTATCAGACCAAGTCTCGACAAGTGGTGCCGGAGAGGAAAGCTTGGACGATCTCCAATCGCCGACGCTGGGGCAACTCGGTGCACTGTTTGGAGAAGCGCCGGATGAGTCTCGGAGAGACTCGTCCGGCTTCTGGCGACAGCTCTTAAGATCCTAGGAGTTCCTAGGGCGCACGTATGTGCCCTGGAAGTTCTCGACGAAGATCCTAACCAAGTCGCGCTAGTCGTGGATTTGCAAGGGAGGAAGGTGCTCGAGCCAGGCTCACGCCGAGTCCGACAGGAGCAAGGGGAGATTGTGGATGATGAGCAGGTCATCATTCGCACCACCTAGCTGGCAGGCCAAGCGGTAATCGGCAAGCCAGAGTTTCGGGTTGGTCTCGCCGCTGTACTTCGCGAGATTGGCCGGCTACCGGAACCGGGCGGGGAAAGGAGCAGCGCGGATGGCCCTGCTGAAGACTCGAGGGCCTGGCGGTTCAGGGGAAGGACTGTGGTCCTCCCTACTATCGTAGCGACCGCCTCGGTGTGGGTGGTAGCCCCAAGCGGGCCCCTCGTTGTTGTGGCATCGTCGCCTGCTGACCACCTCATGGTCTCCCTGCACCTCACATCGGTTGCCGAGGCGGTCCAGAAGCACGAGGACCCTGTGGGCTATTGGCGCTCGGTCGGGCTCAGGACGAGCCGGGGCTTCCCTGTCCTGCTGAGGTGGTGCTGTGGGAAGGTTCGA
>NW_027096780.1:0-40000 GCF_019320115.1 Miscanthus floridulus | reverse complement strand
GAGTGCCTGAACCTGCTGCAGTGCTAGAGAAGGCCGTGAGCGTATGGGCTGGCTAGAGCTCGTGCTCCGTGCTCAAATAGCGTCGAGGGAGGGAACAGTGGTGGAGTCAATGGCACCGTCTGCAATCCATAGCCGCCCGTGCTTCTTGCCTCCTATGAGCCTCATGATCGTCTCTGCATCAATGGGCTTAGTGCGCACATTGTAATCTTCCCCATAGATCTCCCTTACCGAGGACGTGTACTCTTGGACTTTAGTGTATACGTTTGGGGTCGGAGTACACCTGGGGCGGGGCAGCTGGGTCAAAGGAGACAGAGGACGACACCTTGCCCATGTGGGACATAGCCCACGTAGAGAACTCCGAGACCTCCTCGCCTGGGTGCGCAACCTCCTACGAGAAAGACGGGAAGATGGTGAGAAATCAAGCAGAATTGAGCATCAAAATAAATGAAAGAAATCACTTACGTATGCTTGTTTGTATCTGCGGAGGCTGCGGCTGCCTTGATGGTGAGTTGGACCTTGCCTCATCAGACGTTGTACCCGCAGCCTCTCGTGCGTGCCAACAAAGTTTTGTGATAACCACTTATCCACGATCATGGCCCAGCACTCAGGATACGATTGGCACCACCAAGGAATCACCTACAAGTCATCGAGTATTTGACATATAAGAAGATGAAATTGAACCTACTTAATATCAAAACGAATCATTATGAATGTTATTCGCCTACCTCAAGGTATTGGTCCCGGGTCAGCGTAATCAGTCTTGCTTGAGGCTTGGGGAGGGACTGCTTAAGTACCGACCTGTAGTAGTCTATGTGGGCTTGGACGTGCCCATGGTGGTGCATCTCGATGACGTACTTCCTACAAGCTGCGGCAGCCGCCTGATCCGCCTGGGCCTCAAGTCCTTCTTCGGCCTTGAAAAATTTCTGCATACAAAACCGATGTATCCATTCATTATTTCAATAAAACATTTAACCAATGAATGAGATGTATTAAGCAATGTTGTGCGAGAGAAACTTACCCAAAACTCCACCAATACCCGCTCCTGCTTGTTGCGGTAAGTGTCATCCGTGACCAGCGCGTACCTATCCTAGTTGGAGGCTGGCTCCCGCACCACCGGCTCTTCGGATAGTTGCACAATGCCAGGGTACCATTTCCTGCACAAAACACCAAGGATGCTCGTGGGGGTGTGTGCTGGAGTACCTGACAAAACCAACCAGGCCCTGCATAAGTGATTAAGAAAAATTATTAGTTTCTCTTATGATTTCCAACATATCTTATGAAGTAGTTGTGATAACATCTATAGTTACTTACCTCTTTGCCATAGGCCAAATCACTGGGCGGTTGTGAGGAAGCCGAACCAGAGGGAGGCTCATGGGACCTCGCTCGTAGGGAGTCCAGGTAGCGGTACCCCCTCCATCGCCCTTGAGCCCCTTGCCTCCCTCACCCTCGAGCGCCTCGCCTCCCTCGCCCTCAAGCGCCTCACCTCCCTCGCCCATCTGCTGACCCCTCTCATCCTTCGACGAGGATGTGGCCGTGGCCATCACGTGCTCCTCCTCCAGCACCTCATCACATGGCGAGGGAGGAGACCGCTGCCTCCTACGGCTGCTGCCCCTAGTCCTCCTCTCGTCACCTCCTACGGACACTGCCCCGGACGACGACCCCTCACCTCGAAGGAGAGGGCGGTCTCTCCCGTAAACCGAGGGCATGTCATGGCGTGGACGTCTGCTCGCCATCTTTGTTCAATCACCTGCAATCACAAAGAATGAACAAGACTAATTAGTACATATATTAGAAATAGATTCAAAATATATAAACAAAACACAAATTAAAAAAAAACATAGTATTACATGTATTAGGAATAATCTTCATGATTGGGATCATAGATCTCATCATCACTGTCAAAATTGTCCAAATGGGCAACACTATCCGAAGGTTCTATGTTGTCATCGTAGTCATTGCCTAGAAGTAATCGCTCAAGCATTGCTATGTCCTTGGCATTTACCACCACATCTCCATCAACCTCACCATCAACCATTTCGTTGTCTACTTCCATTTCGATTGCTTCGGGTAAGACTATCTCAAACGTGCCTAGTAGCCCATCTTCTTGATAGAACCGTCCATCATATGTGTTTGTGTTGAAGTTGTAATCATCATCGTTTGGGGCAGGTAGTTTATCGTGTGGAGATACCTGGTGCACAATAGCCCAACCCTTAAGATCCTCTTTGCCTTGGTTGGCATATCGAGTATAATACACCTGCATGGCCTATTGAGCCACAATGTAGACATCTTTTCCAGGATAGATGGAATCTTCTCGAATCTTGACTAGCCCAAGATGAGGGGTTCGTCTCATTGATCGAGGATTAAACTAGTGGCATTTGAACATGATAGGTTTAAGAGGTTTGTCTCCATGAAATGAGAGTTCATAGATTTCCTTGACTCTACCATGATAGTCGAGGCCATCAGTGTCGGGCGTACAAACTCCGCTATTTGTGGTTTTTCATTTGGGCTGAATCTGCTCGTAACTTGTTGTGTGGAAGCGATATCCGTTCACGTCATAGCCGGTAAATGACTTTACCCTAATGTCACAGCCGTTTGCAACCTGTTTCAACTCATCACTCATGGACGAACCGGTCTGGGCCTACAAGGTGAAGCATGATAGATCGTTGTATTAATCAAACGTACGATCACCTTGGACGATCGAACGTATGAGCTAAATTGGACATTATCTTTTGTTTGAACCAAGAAATAAAATCAGGCCTCCCCGCTCCCGCACCCCGCGAAACAAGGGTGTCTTGTTCATGCGAGGTAGGATCCCTTCATTAAGGCCAGAATTAACGAACAAATTCCCTGTCCGAACGAGAATCAATGGGGTTGGATGCAGAATAGTGACGGCGTATTGAAACAAGTTCGTTGAGAACTTACTTGATGAACGGCTGCACCTCGGTAAGGTTATTCAACACATATAGCATGATACTACGCCACTCTTCATTTCCCAATAGCTTCAGGGTTGATCCACTTGCGTAGCCGAGTTGGCCTTGGAAAAGGCTGAGGGTCGATTTATTTTCGCCAGCATTATAACGAGGGAGTGGATTATGATTGCTAGGAAGGTTCGGCTTGTAGTATTGCGTTGTGAAGTTTGCCACCTCCTCCCGAAGGCATGCCTCTGCAATGGAAGCCTCAATTCTAGCTTTATTTGTACATTTTTTGCGAAGAGTCTTTAGACATCTCTTGATTGGATAGCACCAATGGGCCTACATGGGCCCCCCAAACATGCCTCGGACGGGAGGTGCACAATCAGATGCTGCATCGGCAAGAAGAAGCCAGGTGGAAAGATCTTCTCCAGCTTACAGAGCAACACAGGTGCTGCTTTTTCCAAGTCCTGAGCGACAGTCCGAGATATCTCCTTGGCACAAAGCTAGCAAAAGAAAAAGCTCAACTCTGCCAGCACTAGCCAAACATGATCAGGGACATAGCCTCGGACCATCACCGGAAGAAGCCGCTCAATCCATATGTGGTAGTCATGACTCTTCATCCCGTTGACTCGATGAGTGCCTAAGTTCACTCCCCTGCTAAGATTCGCTGCATATCCATCTGGGAACATTAACGTCTGGATCCATTTTAGTACTTCCCTCCTTTGATCGATTTGCAAGACGAAATTGACCTTAGGCCTTTTCCAGTTCTTGTTTCGGCCACTAGGAGGCTACATCGCTTGATTCGGTCTATCGCACAACGTCACTAGGTCCACTCTAGCCTTAACATTGTCCTTAGACTTGTCAGTGTCCATGAGAGTTCCCCAAAGTGCCTTGGCGATATTCTTTTCAGTGTGCATTACATCAATATTATGTGGCAAAAGAAGGTCATCGAAATAGGGGAGCCTCGTCAAGCTAGACTTATGAGTCCACATATGTTCCTCACCATATCCCACAAAACCACCTTCTTCATTGGGCACGAGAGCATCTATCTGAGCATGAACCTCAGCACCAGTCCTCAAGTGCGGTTTAGGGTCTGTCACTTTGACACCTTTCATAAAGCTCTTGATGTCTTCTCTGAATTCATGGTCTAGAGGGAGGAACTGACGATGCTGGTCGAACAACGAATACTTGCCACCCTTCTTCAACCAAATGAACCTCATAGCTTCCTTGCATATTGGGCATGGGAACTTCCTGTGAACACACCAGGCGGCAAATAACCCATACACTAGGAAGTCATGCAGGGAGTAGTGGTACCAAACGTGCATTTTGAAGCTTGTCTTTGTAGCTCGGTCGTATGTCCATACCCTCTTCTCCCAAGCGTGGATCAATTCATCAATCACAGGCTCCATGAACACACCCATATTACTCCCCGAGTGTCCAGGAATTATCAACGACAAGAATACGTTATGCCGTTGAAAGGAGATGCCGGGAGGGAGATTGAGGGGGATAACAAAAACAGGCCAGCATGTGTATGGGGCAGCCATCATTCCATAAGGATTGAACCCATCTGTTGCCAACGCGACACGTACATTGCAGGCCTCGGCTGCTTTGTCATGATGTTTGTCATTGAAGTACGCCCATGCTTCAGCATCAGACGGATGTACCATCTTCCTAGGATTGTACCGTTTGCCATCTTTGTGCCATGTCATCTTTTTCGCGGATTCCTCGATCATGAATAGCCGTTGGATCCTCGGCAGGAAAGGAAGGTGCCATAGCACTCTCACGGGGATCGGAAGCTGCTTTTTCTTACCATCACTAGAGTCTACCTCTAGGTACCTGGAGGATTTACACTTTGGACAGTAATTTGCATCCTTGTGTTCTTTCCTAAATAGGACGCACCCCTTTGGACAAACATGTATCTTGTCATATGACATCTTAAGCATACGAAGGAGTTTCTCTACCTCATACAAGTTCGTCGGCAAAGTATGCTTCTCCGGTAGCATGGTGCCAAACACGGCCAACATCTTATCGAAGCCTTCTCGACTCAGGTTTAACTCGGCCTTCAACCCCATTACGCATCCAACCGCATCCAGCTGAGAAATCGTTGTACGCTCGTGAAGGGGTTTCTGTGTCGAGTGCAACATTTTGTAGAAGTCCTTTGCGGATTCCTCTATCTCGTCCTTCTCACGTCATTTAGCGAAGTGAGCTTGGTGGGAGTCATCTAGCATGTCTGCTACCCCGACATCATCATCAAAAGCCTCGAGGCGTGCTCTCACCACCTCTGCTCTTATACGATCTGCTTCACCATGGTAGATCCACTGCTGGTAGCCAGGCGTATAACCATTGAACACAAGATGTCTACCCATGGTCTTCTCGTCTACCTTTCTCTTGTTGTCACATTTGCTGCAGGGACACCAAACTAGAGAATGTCCTCCTGCTCCTGGGCCAAATGCATGTTTCAAGAAATGATCTGTCCCCTTCACCCATTCATAGTCGTAGTCACTGTCGCTTCTCCAGCCTGTGTACATCCACTGATGGTCCTCCATCCTTTAACATTTACATCACAGAGTATTGTGACCATCAATTGCATCTACACGGTGTTCCTAATGTCTAATAGGTGAGGATAGGTCCTAATCCCACTCGCAGATGCGTAGATGAGGTCAGTTTCCAGGCCCCGCTCCTCTCCAAGATAGAATTTCGACAGCACCTCCCCGCTGTTCTCCCAATACACGTCCTGCCAGGGAGAGTGTGTATCTGGAGAACAACAAGGAAGAGCTGCTGAAACTCGGTCTTGGACCGGAGCAGACCATGGAAACTAACCCATCTACGCATCCGTGGGCTGTCCAAAAAATATAGACAATCCGAAATAGATACGGTCGTAGATATGCAAAGATCTGCATACCTACGACCGTATCTCTTTTGGACGGGAGATGCCTAACTGGGTTATGTGATCTAATACAATGATATGGGAGGAGGGCTTATTTATACCTAGGGTGGCGGTGGAGTCAGGCTAGCGGGGCAGTGGCGAGTCGGGGCAGTGACGAGGCGATGCTGTGCAGGTAGACCCACAACGCCGACGAAGAGGATCGGGGTCGCCGAGTCCCCTTTGATGTGCTCTTCTCTGCAAAAGAAGAAACACAATACTATAAGTTGAAAATTTTGGTAGAGGTTTCCAAAACCTGCAAGAAAAAACCAGCACGATGGCCGACAACCACATATCAAGGGAACAAATACGGCACGATGGCCGATAGCCAGATATATATTAATCCACCACCAACACACCACCACCTCCACCACCACGACCACACCACCACCACCACAACCACCACACTACCACCACCACCACCACCACGACCACACCACCACCACCACAACCTCCACCACCATGACCACACCACCACCACCACAACCACCACACTACCACCACCACCACCACCACCACACCACGACATCCACCACAACGACCATGACCACACCACCACATCCACCACAACGACCACACCACCACCACCTCAATGAACACACTACCCTCCTTCTCCACCTCCACCTACACCTCCACCATTGCACGCCACCACCACCTTGACCTCCACCTAGACCTCCTCCTTCACCAGCATTGTACACCATGAAGTGAGGGAAGGGCATACCTGGACGTCGAAGGCCACGGACGGGGCGGCATCAAGGGGCTGGGGCGGGGCACCTCCTCCTCCTCTCTTCTTGGCCTCCTCTCTTCTCCTGTTCCCCTTCTCCTCTTCCTCCCTTTCTCCCACCTTCTGCTCGGAACGGGGGCGGGCACGGCAGACAGCGTGGATGGGGTTGGCGGGTGGCACGGGGTCCTCCTCCTTCTCCGGTGGTCGGCGGATGGCGCAGAGGTTCTCCTCCTCCTCGGGGCGCGGCCGGGGCGGGGCACCTCCGGCGGGTTGAGGTGAGCGGCGGGGTGGGGCTCCTCCGGTGGCTTGCTCCTCCTCCCTCCTCCTCTGGCGGCCGGGGGCCGGGGGCGCGCGGGGTGGCAGTGGCGGCCGGGCGCGCTACGGTGGGCTACATGGGGCGGCTGGGCATGGGGCAGCGGGGCGCGCAGCAGCGGTGGGCCGCGCGGGGCGGGTCAGTGGTGGGGAGGTGGGGCTCGCGGGGTGGTCGGGCGCGAAGCAGCGGCTGGCCACGCGGGGCGGCGGGGCACGGGGCAGCGGCGGGGCGCGCAGCGGGTAGCCGGTGTTCTATGGGCGGGGAATTTGGGCCGCTGGCCGATTTACGGTTGGGCCCTTTGCTGAGGGCCCAAAATCCAGGGCCCTCGGCAAAGATTTTTTATTTTTTTTTTAAATATTCTTTACCGAGGGCCATTGGCCAGGCCCTCGGCAAAGACCCCCCTTTGCCGAGGGCCAGGCTAGGCCCTCAGCAAAGATTTTTTTTTGGTCTGTGGCCGGGGAATTTGGGCCGCTGGCCGATTTAGGGTTAGGCCCTTTGCCGAGGGCCTAGATCCAGGGCCCTCGACAAAGTTTTTTTATTTTTTTTAAATATTCTTTACCGAGGGCCATTGGCCAGGCCCTCGGCAAAGACCCCCCTTTGCCGAGGGCCAGGCTAGGCCCTCGGCAAAGATTTTTTTTGGTCTGTGGGCGGGGAATTTGGGCGGCTGGCCAATTTAGGGTTGGCCCTTTGCCGAGGGCCCAGATCCAGGGCCCTCGGAAAAGATTTCTTATTTTTTTTAATATTCTTTGCCGAGGGCCATTGGCCAGGCCCTCAGCAAAGACCCCCTTTGCTGAGGGCCAGGCTACGCCCTCGGCAAAGATTATTTTTTTTGGGTCTGTGGGCGGGGAATTTGGGCGGCTGGCCGATTTAGGGTTGGCCCTTTGCCGAGGGTCCAGATCTAGGGCCCTCAACAAAGATTTTTTATTTTTTTTAAATATTCTTTGCCGAGGGCCATTGGCCAGGCCCTCGGCAAAGACCCCCTTTGTCGAGGGCCAGGCTAGACCCTCGGCAAAGAGTTTTTTTGGTTTTTTGAACCCAGTTTTTTTGGTTTTTTGAACCCAGTTTTTTTTGCAGCCTGGCCCTCAGCAAAGGGGTCTTTGCCGAGGGCCTGGCCAACGGCCCTCGGCAAAGAATATTTAAAAAAAATAAAAAATCTTTGTCAAGTGCCTGATGGCGGGCACTCGGCAAAGACTGACGCCAGTGGCCGCCGTGACCCATCTGGCCATATTTGCCGAGGGCCAATTTGCCGAGGGCTAGCCCTCGGCAAAGATTTATTTTGTCGAGGGCCTAGCTTTGCCGATGGCTCCTGGGGCTAGCCATCGGCAAAGACCCCCTTTGCCGAGTGCCCAAGATGTAGCCCTCGGCAAACCCAGAAGCCCTTGGCAAAGAGGACATCTCCAGTAGTGACTCATAAATCATATGAAAATCACACCACTGTTATATCATATTCAGACCAATCAGGATATGCAACTATTTGCAAATAAAGCTCATACACAATAGCACCTCAGAACCCAAGTCCAGCCCAATGGGTTTCTCAATGTGAAGCAAGATCCAGATACTGATAAAATCGTATGAAAATCACATCGCTATTTTATCATAATTCAGGCCATGAGGATACACGACTGTGTGTAGACAAAGCTCATATGCTGCACCTCACAAGTCACAACTCAAGTCCAACACAACGGGTTTCTCAAACTGAAGCAAGACCCAGATACTGGTAAATTATAGATCATGTTCAAATGCCATTTAGGCCAAGATCAGGTTCAGGTTCAAAGGCCATATAGGCCATTCACATAACAGGTTCCAGTTCCTAGGCCATATAGGCCACATATCCTAAGTCACAAAATAAGCTGCAGGTTTCTAACAGGCCATGAAGGCCATTTACCATTACACACAAAATAAGCTGTAGCTTCATTACTGCCCATCATTTATCATATCAAACAGGCTTCTATCAACCTGTGCAGGTGGAGCTACTGCATTTTTCTTCAATTTCTTCTTAACTGGTGTCTTCTTCTTCTTCTTCTTCTTCTTCTTCTTCTTCTTCTTAGGTGTCTTCTTTTTCTTAGATGCCTTCTTCTTGTTTACTTGAGATGGTCCAGCTTCTTCTTCAACTGGCCTTTTCCTACAAAATAAGTTCAAAATTATTTATTTTCATACCAATATGTAGTGAATAGATCAAAATTATTTTTCTATACTTATTTTCATACCTTTTATTTAGAGCAGCAGCAGGTTGGCCATCCGGTCCCATCTTAGGTTCCTTGCATGTCTTGGCAAAGTGTCCAAAATCTCCGCACCTTCGACATTTCACTTTCTTCTTTGTACTATTTTTTTCCAAGCAACCTCTTATCCTTACCACTTTAGGCATGCCTAATCTTCTTCCAAGTAATGGTGGGAAAACTTTAAATCCCAGCTCAAAATGAGGCCACTAGGACCTGTCTAGCATAGGTTCCACTCTCTGTTCATATGGAGCTCTAAACTTTGCAACAGAGTAATACTTATGGACATAGTCAGAGATTTGGACTCCTCTGTTAGAGCAAATCCAAGCCAGGGCGTGCTTGCAAGGCTTACCAGTTATTTGCCATTCCTTGCAGGAACACTTGTGGTTTTCAAGATCCACTGTGTGCCTTTTCTAGTTGTTCCAGTATCTAATACCATGCCCTCTGCAATGCCATCGTCACATGTTGCAACCTTGACTACTTTCAATTTTTTGCTAATGGCATTGAGATCCTTGAGTACACCTAGGAGGATGCCATCCTCCCACTACCTTGCAATCTTCTTCCTAATGTACCACTTCTACATTATGAGCTCCCGTAGCCTGTTAACCAACTCATGGAGGTGAAGTCCCTTCAGCTTTTTAATCTGTGCATTGAAACTCTCTGACACATTGTTAGTTAGGTAATCACACTTGCTAAGCTCTAAGAAGGCACATCTGTACCAAATCCTAGAATGGTGTTCCTCAAGGTACTCAATTGCATCAGGAGCAAACTAAAAAAATTTCTTCATGTGCCACCTGAACATGCCTTCTGTGTAGCTCCTTGCAGCAGGATACAGATCGTCAATGAACACATCACTTGAGTAGTGCTTCATGAAGTTTTGGTACAAGTGCCTCATGCACTCCCTATTCTAAGCATGTGGGAAGACAGCTCCCATAGCTTTTTCTAGGCCTTTACAAGCATCTGAACAAATCACCAATCCTGGAGGGTCCCTTATAGCTCTGTGCAAATTCTGCATGAACCACTTCCAGTTATGTTTAGTCTCTATGTCAAAAACACCATAGGCAATATGGTACAACCAATTATGGCCATCAACGCCAGTAGCTGAAACCAACTGCCCACGATACCTCCCATTCAGACTAGAAGCATCTAAACCAAAAAATGGTATGCAACCAACTAAGAACCCATCAATACATGGCTTCAGAGCAACAAATATCCTTTAAACCTTTTCTGTTCACCTATTGTCTCTAATTCTATTTCTACAATGCTACCATGAGAACTTATTTCAACCTATGCAGCCCAATTGAATAAAAGTTGAAAACTTTCCTCATAAGACCCATGAATCTAGTCTAGAGCAACCTGTAAACCTGACCAAGCTTTGGAGTACTTCAACTTAATTTCATAGTCACCCTCCAATTTGTCTTTGGCATCCGTTGGGCTCTTATTTGGATTCTTTTTCACCCAGTCTGCTAGCCTGTCTGCACACCAGCCCTTACTTACCATCTTTCCTTCTCTAAGCTTGGTGGTAGGACAATTGTGCTATGCAGGAAGCACTTTTATCTGCACAAACATGTCAAACCGGTCATTAGCATGTCAAAAAAGGTCACAAATAGGTCATAAATAGCAGCAGTTCAACACATTACCTTTATTGTTTTCTTTATCAAAAATAGTGGATGCATGTATGCGCCACGAACAACCCTTGGCAGCACAGTGAGCTATGAACCTAGTCTTGTCTGTTTTGAGCCCAGCAAACTCAAAACCACTCTTCACTGCATGGTGCCTAATTGCTTTCCTGGATGTAATGATATCAAGAAACAGTGCCCTCTTCACTATGTTTGGATTCTCAGGATCATGGAGTACATGCACCTCAAGAGGGTCTGCATCATCAACTTCATCATCAACAGCAAAAGCATTTTCATCAGATGGGTGAGCATCAATAGAATCATAAGCATTGTTAACTGGCTGTGCATTAGCAACTGAAATATAGATTTGTTCATCATCAACTCCAACATATTCTTTAGGATTATCAAAGATATCAGGCTCTCTCTTAGGCTCTACATCAACATCATCACCTTGTTCAAGCTCTAAATCAGTATCTGCTTCTAGATTGTTAGCAGCAACAGTACTGGGTTCAAGAGCCTCTGGATTGTTAGCAGCAGCACTATTTGGTTCATCGGTAATGGAAAAATCATTGTTGGGTATCTCAAATCTAACCTCAGGAGGAATTGTACATAAAGATTGTAGGTCATCAAACTCAGCATCATTATCAAACAATCCCACTATAGGCTGACAACCCATCTCTTCCTTGTACATTTCAAAGACATCAACTATCTGAATTTCACTAATTAATCTGACATCCTCATACAGTCTTTTATCAAAGAACCACACTATGGGTAACTGGTTAGAGGGCACATTCAATTCATTTGCAATACTTGACACCAATAGTTCAAGCGTTAAAGACCCAAACTCTATATCCCACTTAATCATAGTGCCTTTAGTGTATGATTTCCTACCATCTGAGTCTTTCGTAGCAAAATCGTGGGCTTTAACCTCTACCGCAAACATACCATTCCTATCAACAATCAAATCAAGTCCCAAATTGAAGTGTAAATAGGCAAGCACAAGTCAACTACACTATGTGCTCAAACTAAGAATAGGAGACGTGCACACATTACCTGCTATTGCAGTCCTCCATCTCCGCCGCAGCACTACGGCGTAGATGCAGGAAGACCTCGCCCGTTGTCTTCATGGGTCCTGCATCTCCTCCGGTGGATGCGCCGACCATAGACGCGACACCACTAGCCGCTGCCACCACCGTTGCAGCTCCACAGGTCGCCGTCGCAGCTCCGCAGGTCTCCAGCGGTGGCTACAGTCTAGGGTTAGGGTTCTTAGGGAACAGAGGAAGAGGAAGACGAAGAGGAGCATGGGTGGGGGATGGAATGAACGGAAGAGAAGGCTGCGGCGTCTTGTAACACGCAAGCAAGGGCATCGATGTCCATACGAAAGTCATGTATGTCTTCCTCGACCTAATAGTGGGCCCGAGTTGTTCACATACGTAGAAAATGGCAAGCACCAGCAATACCCAGAATTATAATGGCATGTTTTAAAATACCCAAATTATAATGGCATTTCTCCAACTTCGAAGAATTGTAATGGCTTCGATAAAAAACCCAAATGGGACTCAAAACATTGGTCGTTTGTAGATTTGACACTGGACCCACATTCATAGACACAAATAGACCCACTTGTGATCCACCCGAGTGTCGTCATAATTAAGAGTCAATCTTTTGAGTGTTATTTTTGCATTTTTTCGCACACACAAAAAAAAGGCACGGCATCCTCTCCCTTGCTCTCGGTCTTTCCCAGGCGGAGGTGCCCCCCGCGGGTGGCGCGCCGGTGGCCCCCTCCGCCGCCGCCTCCTTCCTCCCTCTCTCTGCTCTCGACCTCCTCCTCTCTCTCTCTGCCTCTCTCCCCACGCGGCAGGGAACCAGCTCCTCTAACTTATGAAGAACTACGTCCTGGGACATACTAGCGCCCGATACCCTTCATTTCTGATCTAGCGGCAGGAAGCAAACTGTTCTACAAGCACGGACGTTGGGCCATAAGCCTGCTGCGGCCCAGTCCAGCAGCACGAACGACGAGGAAAAGGGCGCGAGTCGAGTAGAGCGACGAGAAAAAGGGTGCGAGCCGAGCAAAAGAAGCGCGGGTGGACTGTGCAGACGGCCGCATGGCCGAGAAAAAAAAGGAGTACGATCGATCTGCAAGAGGACTTTACAGATGGAGGTGCCGGAGTGATTGCCAGATTGTTGCATCGACGGAGAGACCAATTCTGAAACGCTGGAGGGACGAGTTGCTCTGCTCTTGTATTATGTTCCATGGAGATGGAGGAAGAGGGCACCAGAAAAGAAGCTAATCAAGTGAATCGTGATCCAAACAAGTGAGTAACACACCTCTCTGTATTCTATATTACTTGTTATTTAACATGAAATGGATTTTGTTATTTCAATCCCATGTACAGCTACTCTTTGCTTACTCTGTTTGGCATGAGATCTGAAATTAGTAAAAGATTTTTCTCTGCAATTGCACAAGTCCCCTACTCATGTTATGTTTTTTTTTTGCTAGAGACATGCCACCTGGTTTGGTACCTCACTTTGGCATGGAATTTGGAAGTTCTAATGAAGCTTGGGCATTTTGGCTTAGCTATGGTGGACAGCAAGGTTTTGATGTCAGGAAAAGGTATACAAACAAAAGACCATCTGATGGCAAGGTTACATCATGCAAATTTGTTTGTGCAAATGAGGGTCGTCGATTGCCGGACAAAAGAGATCATCTAACAAAATGCCCTCGAGCCAAAACTAGGACCGATTGCCAAGTCCACATGAATCTGAAAATGGATCGAGAGAATGGAAATCTAAAAGTGTCTTAGCTTGTTTTGGAACATAATCATGCACTACACCTGCCAGAAACCTTACACTTAATGGTGTCACAAAGGAAAATTTCAGATTTACAAGCTTTTGAAATCGAAACAGCAGATGTTGCAGGCATTGGGCCAAAAGCTGCCCATGAGTTGGCTACTCGCCAAGTTGGTGGTCCACTTAATCTTAGCTACACCCTTCATGATCACAAGAATTACTTACGGACCAAGCGCCAAAGAGAGATGGCATATGGACAAGCATGTAGTATACTAAAGTATTTTCGAGATAAAATTGCTGAGAATCCATCGTTCCAGTATGCATTGCAAATGGACTGTGAAGAACAAATAGCCAACATATTCTGGGCTGATGCTAAAATGATAATGGATTATGCACATTTTGGTGATGTTGTTAGTTTTGACACTACTTTTGGAACAAATAAGGAGAATAGACCTTTTGGTGTATTTGTTGGATTCAATCACTTTAGAGAAACTGTAGTTTTTGGTGCTGCTCTCATGTATGATGAGACATTTGAATCCTTCAAGTGGCTTTTTGAGACCTTTCTGAAAGCTCATAATGGACAACAACCAAAAACTTTCTACACATATCAGGATGCAGCAATGGGAAGGGTAGTTACAGAAGTGTTCACTGAAGCATGGCATGGATTATGCACCTTCCACATCATGCAAAATGCTATCAAACATCTACATGAAGATAAGGATGAAGAGAAGAAAAAGGGGAAGAAAAAACAAAAGAAGAAAACAGAGAAGGAAATGGAGAAAAATGAAAGCATAAGTATTCTATCAGATTTTAGTGCCTGCATGTTTGAGTATGAAGACATGACAGAATTTGAATAAAAATTTGACCTCATGAGGCAAAAGGTGAGCAAGCAAACTTGGTTGGATAGTATATACAAGTTGAAAGAAAAATGGGCTGAATGTTACATGAAGGATGTCTTCACGTTAGGAATGAGAAGTACACAATTGAGTGAGAGTTTGAACAATGACTTGAAAATCCATTTCAAATCTGATTTTGATATCATCCGGTTCTTTAAGCATTTTGAAAGGGTGGTGCAAGGAAAAAGGAACAATGAACTAAATTTAGAATTTGATTCAAGGAAAAAGTTACCTAAACTAGGTATGAGGAGTTATGTGCTACTCTGAAAAAAACTCAAGTTATGTATATATTTGCACTAGCTGAATTGGCAGTCATATATTTGCCACATAGAAGTGACCTGCCATATATGTTCAGCTTTCTGTTGCCATTTTGCAAGCATCATTGACAGTATTTGGGTATAAAATCTAAAACTCTTTTGCATTCAGAGTTCTCAATCGACACAATTATCAAAACAGCACTGAAGTTTCAAAATGACAAGGTCCAGGCACTCAAATAGACAAACATTCCATCATCACAACCAATACAGAGCTATAATCTCAATTCACATCATTTTACATTTTCAATTGACTCAACTATTTGTCTACTGCTACTCTGAACTTTTGGCTTCTCAACCTGCCGCTGTTGCTCTCCTCCCGAGCGGTGTGTGGTGCCCCTCGTTCCATGGTGCTGCAGGCTTGGCAGTAGCGGCCACTCTTCCTCTGTTGCCCCTCGCTTTCTCAGGGGCTGCTCACCTGCGCCTGCACAGCTATGCCGAGGAAGACGACGACCAGCAGCAATCGGTCGACGGCCATCTTGAAGCACGTCCCCTTCGCAGGGCCGAGGAATAGGAATAGGAATGATGACGAGAGAGCCAGCGATGTCGGCGGAGGATGCTGTCTCAGGGGCCTACTCACCTGGCCGAGGGAGACGGCGAGCGGAAACACTCGGCCGGCGGCCATCTTCTTCAAGCGCGTCGGCGGCGAGCCAGCGAATGAATCTGGAGCGCCTCTGTTTTTCCCCTTTCCTCGAACAGAAGTGCTTCACGCTGCTACTTGGGCCACATCGTGTACATGGGCCAAGGCGTGTGTGGCTTCCTACTTGTTTCCTAGAAACGGATTCCTGCCGCTGGATCATCAATGGACGGCATCGGGCGCAAGTACGTCCCTGGGCGTAGTAGTTCGCTAAGTTAGAGGAGCCGGTTCCCGCCGCAGCGCAACCAGGCGGATAGGACGAGCCCACGGTCGGCACCCCACGGTGGGCTTTGATCTGCCGGCGGCGATCCCCGGCGTGTGCTGCGCCGCCACGGTTGGCCCCGACGGTTGTGGCCTCTAGTCCCTCTGCTGCAGTCTCTCTACTGTTGCACGGTGGTGCCCTCTCTGCTCCATTCGTTTCTTGGCGTCTCCCAGGTGAAGCAAGACTATCCCTCTCCTCTCTATCGATCCCATTGCAGTCTCCTCTATGTCCCTCTTCTGATCTGTACTGGAGGTTGTAGGATTCATCCCTTTTGTACAAGAAAGGCACATGATTTTACACGCTAATTCCATCCCCATCTCCATTTAATTGTGTTCTAGCAGAAAAAAATAGAGCTTGGCTTTGTGCATTGTGCTGATGCTGAGTATATGTATGCTGATGTTGTAATCTTTTCATCAGTATATATAAGTGTGTGACTATGGCACTGCTTTATTTATTTTAGTCTGAGCATATGCCATTGCTGATGATGTACCTATTGCAGTTTGAGCATATGATGATACCTATGAGGTGCTTCTAATAAACCAGAACATATTTTTGTGCCTTTGCTATTTTGCATTTTTTGGTTGACCATATGTCAATGCCAATGCTGCTGCAAACAGATATCCTTTTCTGAAATATATGATGTGATTTTTGCTAACATGGACGGGCTGTCCTCGAGGGAACCCTAGCTGCTTTGCAGCGTTAAATAAGAGTATTTGGTCATGATTATCACTCTTTTGTGGTTTTTTGTTTGTCATTGCGAGTGAGGTATTCCTACATGTCAAACCTGACAATATTTACATGCCATTGCTATTTTGCATTTTTTTCCCCACACATGTCAGTGGCAATGTTGCTTGACACAAATATCTTCTTCTCAACTATACCATGTGAGAATATGCAGTCATGATTACCACTGTTTGTGTTTTATGATCTTTTTATTCTGATTTCAAGTGAGTCATTTTCAGATGTTTTCATGGATATTGCTTTCTACACTTCGGCTGCAGTTGGGGTGCACTCATGGTGGCCATGTTAGTGCGAAAAGTTTTGGCTGTTTGATTCCGGTTTTACAGTTGCGTTTTCCCCCGCCGCTTTCCACTGTGACATCTAAAAATATCATGTGCTCCTATGTTCTCTAAACACACTGCTGCCTCTCTCCATCTAACTCTACTCTCTATCCCTCTCTCTCGACATGGCGCCGCCGTGCCGGGGGTGCCCACCGGTGTTTTATGATGTTTCTATTCCACTTTTTTGGAACTGAGGCATTTGGCATATGGAGTGATATGAGCCATTACATATACATGGTCCTTTTTTGTATTCTTATTGAACTGAAAAACTTTGGCATGTGCAATGATGACCTACTTTTCCCTGCCAACAGTCCCTTCCCACGCCTGATTGCTATCTGCAAAAATCATTGCGATTCAATATTAAGGTATTATAATTCTTGCTCCTTCTTTAATTGTTCTGATTCCTGCTCTTTCTTTAATCATTCTTTTCTTCTTTGCAACCTGGTACGTGCCTTATGTGCTGTTACGAATTTGATTTTGGGTTTCATTGCAGGCTGTAATTGAATCCTAACAACAAGGGAAGGGATGAGTATGCCGTTATTTTTTAACTTTGAGGTTAAACTGCTGCAGCCAGGTAACTCCTTAGATAGATATGAAATTTACTGTTACTTATTATTGGAAATATTTCTGTCTTTAGGGGTGATCAAGTCTCTGTGCTCGATCCCTTTACTGGCACCTGTTATTAGAGATATGTTATCATTGACGATGTCGCTGATAGCTTGGCTTCCTTGCTGACATATCTTTGCAGCTGCTCAATTTTTTCCCTCAGGATTATCAGATCCCTTTTTGTGCAGCTTTCCTTTTATTACACTGAGATTTTTTTTGTTTGGGCTATCCACCAATCCATTTCCATGCCAATAAGTCACTTTAGATTAACCTAATGAGCATGACCTTATTCCACCTGATACCACTAAATTCGCTGTTCTCTTCAGCCTGCGATCCATACGGAGATGATATCCCCATTACTGTAGTTTCTTCATCGTTTTTGAGTGCTCAAACCATTTTACCATGTACCATGCCTTATTAGAAATTTATGCAGTCTTATAGAATGGTCATTCAGATTTTAGAGCCGCAGATTAATTATTCTGGAGTATAGCTTGATCTAGACTTATATAGTTTTTGTTCCTGCCATATGTTTTTGGCAGTCCTGGAAAACACAATGATATATGCTCCTTTGAGTTCCTTCATGTCCAATGGTTGCCTAGATTTGCTTGCAAGGTTGGTTCAACCAAAGCCCTCGATGGTGCTTTCCAGTTAAACCTTGCTATGTGTGCTGGCCTTAACTATGTGTTGTCCCCTTGAAGGTTTGGGTTCTCAGACCACTTGAAGAAAGGAGAGGAGTTCAGCCAATTCCTGAGGTACCATTTTGATTATCACTTTCTGTGACCACTCCTTGTTTTTGTAATATTTGCACATTTTTTTCGCTATCACTAGAGTTGGCTCAATTTAGTTGAATCCCATGCGCATATCATTTATCCTTATGCGTCATTTCTGTGATGTCCTGAAGTTCACGGTCTGTAGGATTGCCAGATTTTTATAGTTTAGTAGTGTCATATATAACTGAAAATATTCTATACAGAATGTTACCTGCTCTTTTTTTCAGAAAGCTCCGAAATGATTCGTCAATGCTCTCAATTATAGATCTAAAATTGGTTGTAGTTAGGATCAATCTATTGGATTGGCGTACGTACAATTGGCCATGTTATTTTCAGTACAAAGATTGAATTGAGATGTTTGCATTTTGGTCTCCATGCAAGCTGCGCCTGACGTTTGCTCCTGCATCTAAAGCTCTCTGAGTTTACCAAAGACATCTAAAGCTCTAGGCTGTTAGGTACAGCTCTCTAGGATATCCTAGGTTACAAAAATATTGACATGGTGCCTCTTGATTTTTTCTGCATCTTCAGTGATACCACACTATTCTCTTAAGTTGAAGCTACCGGCTACAGGTTTAGAACATCCTTCTACGTATTCCTATGTTCATCTTTTTTTTGTACTCACTACAAATATTGGCTTACCGTTCAGTCGCATTTCTGTTTGTTTACCCAAAGTGTTTTCATAAGATAGGCCGGTTCTTTATTTCCTTGCAGGTTCCCAGAAGATTCTTCCCTCATGTCTAGCGCTGGAACTATAGGTTAGTTTTTGTTCTTTCCATCCAACCTGGTGGACTACATCTGTTTTATGTTCTTATCTTTTTTTGTACTTTGCAAACAATTCCATGCTATGTTATAAGCTACCTAAGTTAATGTAGGACTCACACAACATGGAACCACTATTTAGCTATGCATACATCCTTACTATTGAGTTGGCATATGTAGTCAAAGTATATTTAAAGATTGCTGATAATAGCTATCCAATTAATTCAGACTCATGCCCTCATGTCTGTTACAAACCTGCCTCTGTTTGTCTCAATGCTCATGTTCTCAGGACCTACTTTAATTACTGCTCACATATAGAGGCTCATGTGAATGCTAAAAGGGCCTTCTCTCCTTTCCAAAATTATGCGGCCATGTTTTCCGTTACTGCATGTTTACAGCCTTTTTTGGTTACTGGGTGCTTCAAAAAACAAGATATGGGTTATCAACTCATTATTGCTTCATGCCTATTGTTCATTTGCTATCTTGTTTTTTTTTTCTCGAAAAAACGCAGGAGATCTGCGTCTCATTGTATTAAGAAGAAAGAGGGTAAAAGTACCCAACACTTACAAGACACCCAAACACAACTCACACACACACGCTACTGCAGCCAAGATGGCTGCAAAACGACCCACACAGATCCAAAACACTAATCTCCAGGGAGATGGGCTGCCAAGAGGGAAAGGCCTCGGGCTCCTGCTGTGGTCCACAACCGGCGCTCCTCCCCAGCCACTACTAAAGCCCCAGCAACACTAGGAGCTGCTCCATCAAAACACAATGATTACGATGGTTCCAAAGAATCCAGGCCCCCAGAATGATTAGGGAGTTAACCCCTTGCCTCACCAAACTAGAAGTAGCATTACTAGCTCTCTCCCACCAATCAAGAAAGGAATTTTCAGTAGGTTGTGGGGACAAGGCCTGGAGACCGACCTGCCGTAGCAAAATAAACCAGAACTCCCTAGCGAAGACACATTGAACCAGGAGATGGTTGATTGTTTCCTGCTCTTGATCACAGAGTGGACGCCATCTGGGCAAGGCAATCCACGACGTGCAAGGCGGTCAGACGTCCAACACTTATTGTGTGCCACTAACCACATGAAGAAACGACATTTTGGTGGCGCCCAAGTCTTCCAAATCCTTTCCATGGTGCAAAGAGAGTAGCACCTAAGAAAAAACCCTCATATGCCGCCTTGGCTGAATATTGCGCCACTTTGAAGAGAACCTCCAAATATGTTTTATCCTCCCCTTTTAGCTGTAGAACAACGTCTGAAAGGATATCCCATAATTGGAGAATGTCAACCATTACTCCAACAGTTATAGCCCCCTGTATGTCTATGATCCATGGCCCGGTATTGAGAGCTTCCTTGACTGTATGCTGCTTGATCCGTCTCTTAGAGATGACAGCAAAAAGTCGAGGAGCCAGCTCTGATATACTCTGACCATGCAGCCACCTGTCAGCCCAAAAAAGGGTATGTTCCACCATCACCACTTCAGAAAATACAGCCACCGCAAAGAAGGCTTTCACCTGAACAGGGACATGAATTGGGAGATGAGCCCAGGGGCGGTTTGGCTCTGTTTCTCTGCAACCACAACCATCTCATTCTCAATGCCCAGCCGAGGGTTTTTTAAATCTGAACTTCCTAGTCCCCCGAGCCCAGTTGGCCGGCAAACCTTTACCCATGCTACAAGACAATGTCCCCCCTCGCTTCCTTGCGACCACGCCAAAGAAAGCCACGCCTTATTTTGTCAATTGCTTTGATAGCCCAAGCTGGGAGGTCAGTCGCCATGACAATGTATATAAGCATACCAGTGAGCACAAATTGAACCTGAATCTTCCTTCCTGCTCGTGTCATCAACTCCGCCTTCCAGCCCGGCAGTTGATCAGCAATGCGGTCAACAAAGTGCTGTACTTGACTCTTATTTAGTTTTTTTCAAGGAGAGAGGCAAACCTAAATATTTGCAAGGGAACTCAGCAAGGGCACAAGGCAGCACGTTCTGAGTAATTGTCGAATCCAAGTCACCACACCTAATAGGCAGTACACTGCTCTTTTGAAGGTTTGTATTCAGACCCGAAGCTTCACCAAAAATTTGGAGGATATCCATTGTCACAGAAATGTCCCTAACATCAGGTCGGAGGAAGAAACACCACATCATCCGCGTACAGAGAGATTCGGTGCTGCAGATTTCTTGCTGAGAGAGGCTGTAAAAGACCCTCACTTGCCGCTTGGGCAATCAAGTGTCCCAAAACATCCATGACCAAGATAAATAGCATGGGAGAAAGGGGGTCACCTTGCCGTAGACCTCGCCGATGGGAAATACATTCCCCGGGGGACCCCATTCAAGAGGACTTGGGTGGTTGAGGAAGATAGCAGCCCACAAATAATATCTCTCCAGATTTGCCCAAAACCCAAGTGTTGCAAGACCTCCAAGAGAAAGGGCCAAGAGACCGAATCAAATGCCTTAGAAATATCCAATTTAAGGAGTATGCGGGGCTGTTTTTGTTGATGAAGATATCTAGCTGTTTGTTGCACCAACATAAAATTATCCTGTATGAAGCGCCCCTTTATGAACGCGCTTTGATTCGGCGAAACCATTTGCTGAAGACGACCAGCAAGCCGACTAGCCAATAACTTGGTGATAAGTTTAGCAAAGCTGTGTACCAAGCTGATGGGCCGGAAGTCTTTGGGCTGATCTGCACCATCTTTCTTTGGGAAGCAGAGTGATGTAGGCTGAATTGAGAGTGCCAAAATTCATAAATTTCCTACTCCAGAGTGCTGAGACTGCCGCCATGATGTCCTCCTTTATGATTGGCCAACAGGATTTGTAAAATCGTCCCGTAAAGCCATCCGGCCCAGGGGCTTTATCTGATGGCAGTTGCAGAATTGTCTTCCATACTTCTTCCTCACTAAAGGGAAGATCCAAATCAGCTAAGTCATGAGTATCAATTCCAATCTCATCCAAATTGACAGTTTGCAACCTGTCTGTGCAACTTCCAAGCAGATTTTCATAGAAATTATTAATAACTTCAGCTTTGTCTTGGTGGCTTGTACAGATGCGATCCCCGGAAATGAGGCGACCAATAAAATTCTTCCTCTTTCTATGACGGGCATGCAAGTGAAAGAGCTTGGTGTTGGCATCACCCCTCCCGGAGCCAGCCAATGCATGACCGCAAGTCTATCAATAGTTTCTACTCAAGGAAGCAAGGACAAGACTGTGTTTTCTTCAGATTATTCTTCAGCCACAATTCTCCTGGAGATAGGGAACGATTATCTTGAGCAATTTCAAACTGATGCAAGATTTCCTGCATCAAGGCAAGCTGAAACTTCACATTACCAACCTTTTTGCTGCTCCATCTCTGTAATCCCTTAGCGGTTGCCTTAAACTTCTGGCTTAGAGTTAAGTAGGGGCAGGAGCCAGTAGGAACTGACATCCAGGCTGCAGCCACCGCCTCCTGAAAACCATCCAGTTTGGTCCAGAAAGACTCAAAATGAAATCTGCGCCTTTCTACTTTATTGTTCTGAAGTCCCAGCAAGAGTGGGCAGTGATCAGAGTCTTCTGAAGCCAAACTTTGAAGCAAACAATTAGGAAATTTATCCTCCCAGTCTACAGAGCAAAGAACCCTGTCCAATTTTACCAAAGTAGGGGAATCTTGCTGATTAGACCAAGTGTATTTGCGACCATGGAGGGGGATTTCTTTGAGGGCCAGATCATTAATGAATCGCCTGAACCGACCCATCATAGCCCTATTGTAGTTGACATTGTTCTTATCCTCATCCTTGTAAATCAAATTGAAAATCTCCTGCTATCATCCAAGGCCCTTGACAGGTCGCCTGGATGTCACGAAGCTCCTGAAGAAACTGAATCTTATCCTCATTCCCCTGTGGTCCATAAACGCAGGTCAGCCACCACGTCTGTCCACTATCCGTGGAGAATTGAATGGACATACTAAAGTTGTCCACCCTCTGTGCACCTGAGATGCCCACATGGTGCCTCCAAGCGACTAGAATACCACCACTAGCCCCAACAGAGGGCAGAGCTAAGTATCCTGTGAAATCAGACCCGAGAGCAGAGAGAATGACCCTTTGGGATATGGCCTGCGTTCTGTACGGGTGATTTATAGAGCAGCCCTGATCTTGCAGATATCTGTACTCATCTCAGGTTGCTACCTTTTTTACATTGAATTTATTTCCAGTCTTACTATTTCCCTCTTGTTTTCGCATTTTGATTTACATTAGTTCCCATGCACCTTAGGTTACTGTCTCTTTTTAGGCTGATTTGGATAAGGCACTGTTATTGAAAACTTCAACACTACTGCCTTTCTTAGCCTGTCTTTTCCTGTTATAGGCATTGCTCCTTAGCATTATTATCAGATCAGTCCCTGCTATTATTAAATATGTCTTTCTACGTTAATTTATAGAGTGAACTGTAGACAAAGAGTAATTCCCCGTTCGGCTTGCTGAATCTTGGCTGAAACTGGCTGAAAAACACTGTTCTGGCTGAATTGTTGTGAGAGAAAAACACATCTTGTTTATTTGCCTTTTGGTGTATTCAATTCTAGGTTCCTGTGTTCACGTTCAGCTAACTGAATAGACATGGGTTTACCAATGTGCGTCTGTGGTTGTTTATTTCTAAGAAAAATGCCTCCATGATAATTTCCTGCCGCAACGAAACTATTTCTCGAGGTACATGATATTTTCTCTTTTTGTATACAACTGCAGAGGACGACGATAACGCTGTCAGAATACATTTTCAAATACATTGCAGTGCTTCCTTGGTGCACGTCCCCTTTTTCAGAAGGTTTCGGTGCTTGATGGTTTTCCAAAAGGGTGGGTTCTTCCCTATAACTATTACATCAATATTTCCTCTTGTTCTGCTTAAAAATTCTCTCACAGATCCATATGAAACTGTATGCTTATAAACATGGTTGATCCTCCATGCTGAAAATCATTCTTACCTTTTCCTTGCCCGAATTCTTGCTGTATGTTACAGCATGATATTGTTTTGCTACGTTCATATTGACTGCACCTTTGGAAACATGCTGTTCTTTGCAATTTACAATCTGTAGGCATCAGAAAATTAGCCTTGGTATTCTCTTTCGCCGAAAGCAGTTTCCTTGTTGCTAAGACCACGTCATTCAGATAACACCGTGTCATTCGGAAACATAGGGTCTACTCATGTCACTATCCATTGATAACCATTGACAAACAGAACTATTTTATGGTGATATATGGAACCTATATCCTGCATTTCCAGTTTACAAAAATGGGGAATTAATTTGTGTGGGCATCTACCTTACTCGAATGTGCGGGGTTATATTTGTAGTGGTAGCAGTAAGGCATTGAGTGTACTGCAAAATGTATAATGCTAGCCCATTCATACTTAATCCGGGCTGCACCTATCTGGAAATTTTAATTCAAACCTGATTTGTATTTTCCTTTCCTTTGTCATATTACAATTTCAGATTGTTGATGGCTTCAATGGAGCCTCGTCTATCATTTTTATCATGAATTTTATCATGCTCATACACGTTGTAAACTAGGACTGAATTAGGATTGACATTGCACCAAGCTTAGGGGGCGGCAGCTTTCTCACTCATTTAATTAAACGAAAGCACTCTATGATTCCGGAAGGCACTATAACTACATAATAAACCTCACTTGCACATTTTTGTTGGCACCAAACGTGTAGGTGATGGAGAATCAGATGAGCCCTGCCAGATGATGGAGCCACTTCCACTTTACATTCACCAGGTATGTTACGTCTACAGTACATCGCATTTTTTAGCTCCCACTAAATCTGCTGCCCCCCATACAGTGTCAAACTAACACCTTTGCATTGCACATCTGAACCAAAAGCGTTGTTGTCTTATGACCTGTTCTCTATTTCACAGGCATCGGGATGCAGCCACCACACCGAGTGCACGCAGGCGAAACATTCATGTTAGAAAAAATCCAGCGCTTTCCATTATATTCTACATACATTCTGACAACTATGATATATGAACAGAATCATCCAACTGTCAGAGCACGGCCACATTCAGCAACGACCTCTCTGATCGTGAACCAAGTGTTAAGAGAGCACCATGAAGCCATCAGCTACTATGCAGTTCTACCTAACGTAGCATACAGACTATCAGCACATGTGACATACGCATATGCGTCATCCTCGACTCCTTGCACACTTGAAGAACATATTATATGTATGTAATATACACATCCTCAATATATATATATATATATATATATATATATATATGTGTGTGTGTGTGTACCTTATTACTCTGCAACATTCGTCTCAATGTTCAAAACTTATTCTGTGAAGTACAAAGCAAACATATATATATTTAACCGTCTGTATCGAGTACGTTTTAGGCCCAGGGCAAATTTTACCGAGAACCGCACCCGAACTAACCAAGAACCGAAATTTCGGTTATCTATTCGGTTCTCAGCTCTTAGGAATCGAACTTTGTTCGGGTTTAAATCGGTTCCTCGTCTCGGTTAACCGAAATAACCGAAGAACCGGAGGCCCATTAAGGCCCAGCTTTGAACTACTGCTTGACGCCTTGACCCCGAGCGACTGAGCGAGTAACCCTAGCCTAGTAGCCACTCCAGTCTCCACCCCGAGACCTCCCAGCCTCCTCAACCACGCCGCATCCCCGCCCGCACCGCCGCCACGCGCGCCTGCCCCGGCGGCCGGCGCGCCCTCCCGGCGCCCCCCTGCGTCCTCCCGGCGCGCCCTCTCGGCCTCCCCAGTCCGGCGCCGCATCCCCACCCGGCCACCCGCGCCGCCGCCGCGCGCGGCTGCCCCGGCGGCCCGGCGCATCCGCCCTGCGGCCCTGCGCCCCTGCCTGCCGTGGTGCTTGCCTGCCCTGCGCCCCTGCGCTGCGCCTGCGGGCGCGTCCGCCCTGCGCCCCTGCCTGCCGTGGGGCTGCCCTGCCCTGCTGCCCCTGCGCTGCGCCTGTTCGGTTTTTCGGTTCTACCCGGAACCGAACCGAAAGAACCGATACCAAACTTGGTCGGTTCCATGTTTTTTGAAGAACCGATCGGTACTGGTTTTCTGAGAACCGAACTTCTTCAAAAACCGAAGAACCAATCGGTTCGGTAGAACCGAACGCCCAGGGCTAACTACGTTTTGCTCACCTACGCGCGCGCAATGTTGCTCCATGCGGCTACGTCACCCCAAATTCAACCACGGTGGCCATGTTGTCCGAAATTCTTTCACTTGGCCAGCGTTTGTCCACGTCGCCCGGAAATCCCCCTCCACAAAGTATCTCACACTCACTCCCCTCCCCATCGCAAAAAAAACCCTAGCTGCCTGTGTTCCATAGGCCGCGTCCTGTACTGCGTAGGGCGGAGAGGGGCCACGTCGTCGTGCTGCACCTCCCATCTCCAGCGCCGGTGGTCTGCCCTCTCCCTTCCCACAGGCTCCTCGATTCATGGTTTCTCCATTGTTTATTTTTGTTTTTGTTTTTACCAGATTCGTTGCCCCTGCCACCTCTAGGGTTTAGGTTTTTAGGTCAGCATTGAGAGCAGTGATTCACGCTGTTTTCGATCCATTCTTTTTTTTTGTTATGTGGCACCAGTATGGAAGAGCTGCTGAATTTTGCTACTGTCATTTTTCCCTTTTTATCTAATGACTTCTGGTATTGAGCTTACATTCATGTTTTTTAAAGTTTTGTAATAAAATTGATGCACTCATATTTTAGTTCTGAACAATATTGAAACTGACCACCACATCAATGCGGAGTGTGGTATTGTGCAGTGCTTCTTTTAAGTATGTTGAATACAATAAGGTACTAAGATGACGCTATTCAGTTTGCAATAGTTAAAATTCTAAAGAATTTTTTTCTCTTTACGATGGTTGGCACATTCAGTACCTATAGAACTATTTGTATTCATCGCTTTTTCAGGTTACAAAACTATTTGTTTCTTCCTCACAGGGACACTATATTGATAGATGCACAATTATGTGATCATGGTCGATGCTAAGTTTAATGCTCCGATAACAGTGTGGTTATGGACAAGCAAACCGCTCTACCAGCTGCATCTTAGTTCTAGGTGCCTCTTAATTCATGTGGACCCTTATATATAGTGTTTCCATTTTTAAAGTGGTAGCTACAGGTCCAAAATATCTGATGAGCATTTAAATTTCACATTATGTCCTTTTTAGTTTATCTATCTGTCATCTATTCTGCTCTCTTTGTTTTATGTTGGTGGTCACATGTCCAAAATATCCTCTAACTATTATAGCAGCTATCATAAGATATTTTTGGTTCAATATGTGGCTTCCCATCTTGTGCTCATGTTTCCAAGAATTTTGAGGCGATACACGGTTTAGATGAATTCATCTATTGCATACTAAAAGTTTTCCTTCGAATCTTGACTATGCTGCTCAGAAAAGTGTGATTTTCTACCCTTGTTTTTTTGGGTGCAGAGTTGCTCTAAATCAGGTTTGTGTTTTTGGATCCATGACATATCAGCGCCTCTATTTTTACCCTATGAAATTGCAATTTCTCACACTGCTTTTTATGGTTCTATTTTTTTTAAGAAAATAGCTTACTGAGTTCATCGGAAGCATGCTACAAGATTGGCTTTAACTACATTATCATGCTTGCTCTGACAATGTTTGCTTCTTTCTGCATAGGTTGAATTGGTTTCACGAGTTTGCTTCTTGTGCCATAAATTGAAGTGGTTTGATGAGCCCATTCCTTTTGCTTGGGCCAAACCTTAAATTAAGATTAGTGTTATCACCATGTTCATCTCTCTATATGCGTATGGGTTCACAGTATTGTAACATAGTGCAGAGATAATAGATAGACACCACTATGGCCATGACTTTATATTGCTATTGCCTTTCTACAGGTCTGTGCTGTCGTCAGGTGATAGCTTGGAGCAGGTGTGTACCGCTGTGCTCATCTTATTGGTTCTTCAATTTGATGCAATTGTTGATCGATTTGGTTGATTCGTGGTTCCACCTATGAATTTATACTTTCCCAGCCATTGCGGCCGACCTGTGTGCCTTTGACCACACCGCACATTGTTGCCCCTTGTCGTACTTTGGGGCAGAGGCAGGTGCTGCTCACAGTGGAGATGTGTTCCTTCTGTTTACTGCAGGTAATGGTAGAATCCCTGATTGGAGATTTTTTTTATGTTCGGTTTTTTGGCTTTTTCTTTGTTCCCCAAATTAATTAGTTCTGTAATAAAATCATCTACTTACATGATGCTGCTGTGAATGAAAAATAGATCATCAAGCAATCAACTTCCATCTTCCCGAGAATCAGTCCAAATATATGTGCTTCACTGGTTTGGGTAGCTGCAGCCTGTGTAGTAGACGAAGCAGAAAAAATATTCATATTTCTTCTTTCTGATATTTTTTTTTGGGTATCACATTTTTGTTTGGTTCAATTTATTTGGCTTCGCTCATTCCTTCACTTCAGTCATCGGTGCTTTTCTCATGTTCTCTTACATCGTGCAGTTTCTTGACATTGGTGCGGTTTCAAATTAGATGTGATCAGCAAAACAAAAACATTCACTTAATTGCCACCTCAAGATTTGTTCATTTGATACATTTTTGCCGGCTATTTCCAGGCCAGAATTCAGGAGGGAAACTGGATTGAATATATATGGATCCGGGGCTGCCAAAATGTTGGTGAGTAAATACTTATTGCATTTCTTAGTTCTTCTAGCTAGAGCTTATTTGGCCAGGGCTTCATGTTCTACAAAATTCTACAAACTGAATTAAAATCTCTTTCATGCACATCTCCAGCCATTTTTATTCTTATGGCAGTCCATTTACTCATCTGATATTTTATTAACCTACATGTACGAACTGAGCTAAAATATTTCTCATGTATGAACCGAGCTAGACCACTGTTCTTATGGCAGGCCATTTACATGTATGAACTGAGCTAACATAACAGAAAGCAAACTGATATTTCTCATGATGTAACCACTGATGCAGAATAATTAATGGAAATATGTTCAGTACTCTTTGTGACCTCAGTTTCACCCTTTTTAGATCATAAACTTTGTACTTGCTGATGCTTTGCTAACTTATTCTAAGTATTTGTGGTGTGAAGAAAAAAACAGCCCCTGTGTCTACAGATTCAATATGGTTGTCTTCTGAAACTTTTCCTGCTATTATAAATGGTGAGGTCGATAGGATCGGCAGAACTACATGCTAAATTTATACTGTGCACTCTTCAAACTTTGGGTTTATAATATGTTTGCAAGACCACCAATTCTGTCCTATGGGCCTGTAATAGTCCATTTGTTCTACAAAGAATCTAGGTAATTGTATCATTCGCTCTTATACTGCTAAGACTTAAGCACGTGGTGTACAATGAGCTACTTTCCTTTGGCCTTTTATCACCCATGAGTTGTTATAGACAAATTTACTTGATGCAAGCATTTATATTCCTGGATTATTCCACGATTTAAAAAGGAAATTAAGTCCATAGGTGCTAATTTGTAATAGTTATATGAGTGGAAACACATGCCTTCATTTTTTTCATGCTCTGTATTATTTCAGATTTCAATGGAATGAGTGTGTACTTTCATCACAATTTGAGCTTTAGACCTACTGAATCATTGGTGGTTTATACATGTAAGTATTATGTCAATTAGTTTCGAATTACACATGTTGATTTACGAAAATAAACATTTAAGTTACTGCCTCATACATGACTGACCAAGATTTATCTGAATCAGTTGTGTTTTCTTTATAGCTATCTTAGTTCACAGCTATTGGTCTGCTTCTGCCTTCACTCAACCTAAATGAGGGAATGGAGTGCTTCATAAAAAAAAAACATGATCCTTACCATCAGCGAGGATGGAGGGAACATGAGCATTTGAACTGCCTTTGCTTTTGAGTCTTGATGCCACTTCACTCAAGGCACCTAAACAACCTCAATACTATATTAGAATATGTTGGTATAATGGTTTGGACAGATTTTTATTACATGCAAAACTGAAAATATTGGAGCCCAAATTTAGAACCACGTAGTACCTTTTATGATACCCTGATTGCTTTAGCGATGTCTTTGTGCTGGGCCATCAACCACGTAATCTTGTGAGGATACCATGCGTCCATACCACACCTTTACTGCTTTAGCCTCCATCTTTGGTCCATGGTTCACTTTGGTTGGGCAGTAGCAGTACGCAGTAGCTCCTTTCTTTGCCACTTGGGTGGCTATTACTGTCAAGGCATCTCGCTGTTAATAATTGGATTAGATTCATGTATAGAATTGAGACTACGCTCTCAATTTTTTATTTGTATGGCTGCTGTTTTTTTTTTTACAAAAAGACCAAGGCTTCTGCCTAAATAGACAGTTCAAACTTACCGCAAGTTAAAAAATATATAATGGACAAACTTTTGATCCATTAGTTTCCAGAAAGTATAACCATAGCCTACCTAAATTTTGCGGATGGTAGACCATCTAGATTTCAGTTATATTCGGTGTGGGGAAACTGTCACCGCAATTGATAGCTAACAACTCTAGATGGCCTGCATACTGGTTGATAAACCTGTCCATAATTATGTTTCCTGTATTACTAATGTTTCCTATGTATTGTAGTGACTGCTTGTTAGCTTGTTGGCTGCACGGTCGAAATGACAGGTCCTTATACAAAGCTAGCCCAATTCTATTTGCAGCGTCCCTGTCTAATCAGTTTCCCCACTAATTTCTTTGCCCCTTGCGGTGCAGTGAATAGCCGGTATTTTGCATCGATTCACTTAGCAAGCAGTTTTCAGAGACGCTCTCTTATTTTGGTAAGAACCCTACTTGGGCCTCTACCTATCTTCATCACCTACCACATACAAATTCTTTTAGCTTAGCACCATTTTTCTGTCCAGGTAGATGCCTTTTAGGCCTCGAAATAATATCATCTTATTTGGCAATGGCTGTATCAAATTGGTAAGATAATTTTACATTGTTTGTGACGAAGCACTGATACTTAGGTTATGTAGAGTCTCATGTGTTACTTGGGGACACCCATTTCGGCATCGAGTGCAAGAAGCCCGTGCCAGCCAACATAGGCCATCTGACAAAGATTCTATTTGCCTTGTAGTCAAGTTTTAGCTTGGTTTGATTGTTAGATTGGGATTGGGTTTGTTAGACAATAGACATGCACACCATTAATTAGCTTGGATAGATTGTATTGAGAAGCTCTATATATGAGGAATGACTGAACTGCGAATTATAGGTAGTGTTTTTTTTTAAAAGAGCCTCCTTCCCTGTGTTCTATCTAAAATAGGGGCTTCACCTGTTTGTCCATCCCGTCCCACAACATCATAGGTAGTGTTTTTTTTTTAAAAAAAAAAACTGTTCTTTTGTCTACAATGCAATACTTGCTTGGATTTTAGTATTAAGAGCTAATTATTATGTGTACCGGTTTAAGCTCAGATAAACCTTTTGCTCATGCATACCTTACAGTGCTCAAATTGCGACTATACCTGCAGTGATGGAGGAATGACGTAGTAAACTATGCTCAACAGAATACATGGTAAAAATCTTGCTGCACCCTAATACTTTCATTTGACATAATTTTTCTTCATGGACATGTTTGGTTTTGATTTTTGCCATTAGTTTGCTGTGATTCGCAAGAGCAAATAGGAGGACGTGTATCCGATTCCTCCACGCACAAAATAATATGGTCCACTCTTTTTTTAGTTAGCTTCGTTTGTTAGCGCAATAGTCACTGTGTGCACTGTGAAGGACTACATTGATCCACCAACATTAGTTCCTAATTTTGCTTTTCCTATCCCAGTCAATACATGTTGTTTGTAGATTCAGAATCACACTTTACAAGCTACTTGCTATTCTAAGCTTGCTCAATTTTACATGGCTGCCCTCATTTCTTTTTCCTATGTCTGCTTGTGATTGTAATGTTTTTTATCATCTTTTTCCCTCTAAACACATGATAGTACTGTTTGTTACCTGAACCACATACCCATTATATACTGATGGTATGGTGTCGATCACTGAAACTATGCTGAAAGCCTCTTTGTTTATGATATGTTGTTCTAAGCATTTGGATTTATTTTTCTGATTCAAAAACCGGATTCATTTTTCATCTTCCCTATACGCTGTCATTGTTTCTGCATGATTTATTTCACATTCTGATATGCGGATGTACCTCATATTTTTTGTTACACATACTGTGCAAATTAGAAATAGCAAAATGGAAATGCCATCCTTTTTTTACATGTACTTTGACTGATATGAGTTATGTTCAGAATTAATTCCTAATGACATTCGCCCTGTTCGTTTGGGCTGGTTTGGCTTATAAGCCATGGCTGAAAGTACTGTTGGCTGGTTTGGTGTGAGAGAAAAATACTATTCGTTGGTTGATAAGCCATGGTTTATAAGCCAAATACGACTAAGCGAACAGGCTGATTAATCTCACATCCTTTTTTTTTGTTTCCAGAAATAATCACGGAAGGCCGTAATGTTACAGGATGCTTCAAGTATTTTGTCTCTCCTTTTGTTAGGCATTGTCCCTTAACTGATCTTCATCTATGTTTTGCTATAGTAATCGACATCAAACCATGCATGCCTTGCTGCGGCTTGACACCAAATGGAGCAATGCCATGGGTGTTCCAAGTATTTTGTTTTCCCTTTTTTAGGCATTGTTCCTTGACTGATCTTTATCTATGTTTTCCACAGTAATCGACATCAAACGATGTATGCTTTACTGTAGCTCCACACCAAAGGGAGCAATGCCATGTTCCTGGATTCAATATATATTTTCAAAAGTAAACTTACATGTGCCTACCAACGCGCGCAAGGGCGCCCGCCTTATACTAGTCCAGACAACACACAGAAACCTAACCTGGTTACCTGATAATACGAAGTTAATTGATCTGCTCGCCGGTGAACTACTGGTTTCTTATATATATAAAAAAATAAAAAGCGCGTCTTGTCTTCAATAAGATAAATGACCTGGCAATCCTGATAATAACCTTTGATCTATCTGTATCTAGCTTTCAGTGGGGCAACTGATATAAAGTTTTTACCTTTTTTTTAGGGGAATATGAAGTTTTACCTGGTGCTTTCATTTCAGATGAGCAATAATCTACAAACGATTCATTTTTTGAGGAGAATTTACAAACGATTCATAATGGGTCTGTTTGGTTGGGTAGGGAACCCTTGATCTATCCGTCCGTCCTCCCGGTCGCCGATGCAGGGAGCGGAGCCACTACTCTTGCCGCTCGGCCACACTGATGCGCTGCTCCCCGATCTACTCGCTTGCGCGCTGCTCCTATACGCACTGGTGGCAGGGTCGCCGGCCGTAGCTCGAGCACGCTGATGACGAGGCGCCCTCCGTCATCGACGAGGACCAGCCGACAGCACTCCGTCTGCTGCCGTGCTCGCTGAGGACGACCCCGTGACTGCAGTGAGCTCGTCGTCAACTGCAACCAGGATGTCCACCTACGACCCCGTAAGCAGATGAAGGAGCAGATGAGGATGCTGCAGGTGGATGAGGCGTTGGCGACGGTGCTGTTTGCGGCGGCGGACCACGCGGCGCAGCGCGCCGTGCCGCTGCACGCTGCACTCGGGCTCGTCCTCACGGAGGACGGACGGACGGCGTCAACTGCAAGCAGATGAGCTCGTCGTCTGCTGCCGAGATGGCCGTGATGCTCGCTGCCGTGCATGGCTGCCGAGATGGCCGTGATGCTCTGCTGCCGTGCTCGCCGGGGTGCTGCGCGCCCACCCCCTGTTCGACAAATTTCCTCAACGTGGGTATACTTACCAGACTAAAGAAGAGGAGATTCTATGCAAAATAAACCAGGCAACCAAACACACCATTTACTAGTTGGGCTTAGACAACACATAGAACCAAACAAATAGATTTTGGCTTGCCTGGGACAGGCTAAAACTGTCCAAGCTTAAAAGCTAGCTAGGCTAGCAAACCAAACAGGCCCAGCCCAGTATAGCTCGGCCTAGGTGGCCAGAGCCCAGAGGGCCCATCAAATAGACCGCATATGACTCGTATTGGCGATCTGCTAGGCAAACATGCTCCAACCGCATATGACGACGCGGCGTGCTGCTGCGCCGCCGGCGTCTGTTGCCCGCAGGCACAGGCTGACCGGACCGGCCGGCGTCCGTCCATGGCGGGGGGAGGACTGGCGGCGTGCTGATAGCTGCGTGCATGGTCCCTAACTCCCTACTACGACAAGGATTGATCAAGGTTGATTTATTTCAGTTCATCAGCATCAGCCAACTGCGTACGTACGTATCTCCATATATCCATGACTAAATCAATACAGATTTTGTGTGCTCATCAAATTTTCTTTTGTTTTCCCTCGGAAAGAAATTAAAAAGATGGGGGACGCTTCACGGTATGCCGTATATATGCATGCTGTGCTTGATCCATCTAGGTGAGCTTGACCTTGACCGGCCTGTCAGTCACATGGATCCAGGGCTAAAGTTTAGTCGTATCACACCGAACGTTCGGATGCTAACTTGAGCTAATTATAAAATTAATTGCACACGAGTAGACTAATTAGCGAGACAAATCTATTAAGCTTAATTAATTCATAATTAGCAAATATTTACTGTAGCACCATATTGTCAAATCATGGCCTAATTAGACTTAATAAATTCATCTCATAAATTAGCCTCAATCTGTGTAATTAGTTTTGTAATTAGCCTATATTTAATACACCTAATTGGTATCCAAAGATTCGATTTGACAGGGCTAAACTTTTGCCCAAAAAAAACAAACGCAACCTATTTTCTCGTCCGCCTGCAACAAAACGGGACGAAAGCCGATTCAGCCACTAAAACGCTGGACACATCTCATTAGTCACAAAACTCTCTTGTCCGCTAGGAACAGAAGGGGACAATACTAATTTCATGCTAGTTATGCAATCGGTATATATATGGATGACTAATACTAATTTCATGCTAGTTCAACATCTTTGCAAAGTTGCTGATTATTTGATAGCGAAAATAATTCAGAACCCACAACTGAACCAAGAACCCTAGAACATAGCTTATGATAATCCTAGGAGCTCACTGACGTGATGCTCTACCTCGTTTGCATCTCCGATGTGCGGGGTTGACTGCGGTAGTTTGGTGGAATCAAGAATCGCAGGACAAAGCAAACGGAAAAGAAAAGAAGGGCGACGTGATTACCGGCGAGAAGACGACCGGAGGGGATCGATATTGTAGGAGAGAGTGCCAAATCGTTGTCATGTCCGAGTCGTGACGCCGCGGTAGCCGCTTCAGCGCAAAGGTGGACCCAGTACACAAGCAAGGGGGCACATGCCCCCACTCAAATTCTTGGTTTCTAAAGAAAATATGTCTTTTTTCGTGTAGCCATAAAGGTCCATCAGTAGCATGCTGCCACTAAAATTTTATGTAGTTCCAACTATAAAGGGCTTCATGGCCCAGGACCTCACGATCAAGAACACAGGGCCTCGACGCCGACACCAGAGAACAAATGTATCTGGAGACGGACATCCATGACACTGTCAACTTTGTGTTCGGATACGCTAGGGCCGTCTTCCTGAGTTGTTGGCTCTAGGTTCGCAGCTCCATATTCAGCGCCAGCAAGCCTAACGTGGTCACCGTGTAGGGGCGCAGCAACCCTGGGAACAGTCCGAGTTTGCGTTCCAGAACTATACGGTCGTTACCGACGAGTCCATAAATTGAAGCTCTTGAATTCTAGCAAGTTGAATGGGAATATTGCCAGAAAACTTATTAGACCTCAACCGTAGTAATGCTAGGGATGATAACTTATCTCCTAACCATGCTGTTAAATGTCCATAGAATTGATTGTATGCAAGGAATACTAGTTGTTTGGACATTTGAAGAGTTGACGGGGAAAACACCTGAAAGATAATTGCTATTTAAATTAAGTACACACATATATCTGGAGGGTCCAAAATCTTCTTTGCAAGTGGTAACTCTCATCATAACATGTTTCCTGATAGGTCGTTGCAAGTGGTAACTATCTCATCATAACATGTTTCCTTATAGTCTAATATATACAAGGACTGCACTAGGCACAGCGAAGATGGTATGCTCCCAGAAGTGGAGGCCCACATGAACACGGGTGGACCTAGTACACAAGGAGGGGGCACGTGCCCCCACTCAAATTCTTGGTTTCTAAAGAAAATATGTCTTTTTTCGTGTAGTTATGGAGGTCTATTAGTAGCATGTCGTCACTCAAATTGTGTGCTAGTTTTGCCCCTCCTTCAGCGCCGCCATTAGGTCGCCTACGCCGCCACTCGGGTCTCGTCTTTAGTTGCGTCTTACACCTCCGCGGCCGGGGTTAGTTCCTGGGCCAGGGTGACGGGAAAAGGCTAGGGTGGGCTGGGATTGAAACCACGCGGCAAATGCATGTTTTCTACTGAGTCGAGATTCTATCATGGCCGAGTGCATCCCCATGGATCGGCGGGGAAGGCCCAACCGAACAAACCCTGAAGAAGGCGTTGTGTGGGGCCGGCCCGAGCGGCGGCAGCACTTCGCTACATCTTGGACCAGAAGTGGCATACAGAGAGGTTGTGGGTAGCAAGTGACAGGAGCGAGGGCGTTGGCATAGACGGGAGACTCACGCGGCGCCACGGTGCCAGCGGGGTTGTCGCGGGACAGGTAGCTCTCCGAATTGCAGCCATCCAATTTTTAGTGGCTCGATCTATATGCTTGTTTTTATATTTTGGTTCCTTACAGTTTTTGTCCTAAGAATGTTTTGACGCTACATCATTAACGAACTGTTCTATAGAGTGATTTGCTGATTTCGCTTGAGCTCTGGGAGCATTAGCAATTCCTGTATTATTTTTCATACCGCTCAACACATTGACCTCCACAGCTTTCAATTTTTTTTTGGCAAGTCCAGTTTTAGTCTTTTAGAACGATGGCTACATTGTTGATTGCCATAGCTGATCAACTCACTTTTGTGGTACATGCATAAAGTCGTAATATTAATTTTTTCTACACATAGAAACTGTTGTCATATGTAGTGGAAACTATGCATCCGGAAAACTAAGTTCAAGAAAAATTTATTGCTCTCCATGTCTCTCCTTTAGAAACTTAAACTACCCATAGAAATCATGGGTTGGGACCTGGGACTTGGGACTCGACTCGGCAACTCTTCCACGCTTGCGCGTGCGATGATGCAGGCTGGCCAGGTGCAGAGGCGCTGACCGGCGGGAGCGTGTACAGTGGCTGCGTTGCGACCGTACCCCCCAAGGGAGCGGCGCGCCGGTGCAAGCGCAGGTGGGCAAGCGCCGCAGCTCGACCGCATGCATCCCAATCCTCGCAGCTCCCCTTTTGCCTCCAATAATACTTAGCTACGCTGCTCCAATTTTAGGTTGCCCTCGGTCGCCTCTCGTGCTCGTCATCGACTCGTGCGGCCACGCGAAGCAAGACACGGCGGCTAGGGTTTGAGCGCCGCCACTCCCAGTTGCGTGCGCCGCCCGTCCCCATTTCCCTCCGTCCCGCGAGAGTCCCTTGGTACAAGCAGCGCTGCGCACACTCCATCCATCCACCGGGAAGCCACTGTACACGCTCCCGCCATTAGACGAAAAAAAAACTAATTGCACAGTTTGGTTGGAAATCGCAAGACGAACGTTTTGAACCTAATTAGTCCATGATCGAATACTAATTGCCAAATAAAAACGAAAGTGCTACAGTAGCCAAATTCCCAAATTTTGCCCAACTAAACAAGGCCTGACTAAAATTTAGAAGGTGTATCGGAAGAATGTTACATGGAGTGTTCGGATACTAATAAAAAAACAAATTACATAATCCATCAGTACTCCACGAGACGAATTTTTTAAGCCTAATGAACCCGCCATTAGCACATATTTAGTGCAGTACCACATTGTCAAATCATGGACTAATTAGGCTTAAAAGATTCGTCTCGTAAATTAGTCGTAAACTATGCAATTAGTTTTGTAATTAATCTATATTTAATACTCCATATATATGTCAAACATTCAATAAAACAATAACTAAAATTTAGAAGTAACAACCAAACGCCACCTTATTCAGCCTCGTAGCGTCATGGATAAAAGCCCAAGCCTGACTGGCGCTTCCCCTATATATATTACATTACCCTACACAAGCCGGAAGTGCTTCCCGAGCGGCCAGACCGTCCACGTCACCCCGATATCCTCTGACCGTTTGATTCTGAGATCAACGGTGGAGGCTGATCCTACCTCGTCCAGAAATATCTGTTGCCGTCTCTATCCGCTCCCTCCCTTCCTCCAGAAGCATCGCCGCAGACGCCGGTTCCCTCGACGTCTCCGCTCCCCCGAGCTTCTGTCCGCCCCCTCCCACCTCCGCCGCCGCTCCTCCCCAGCGCCGGTGCTCCTCCCCTTCCCCTTCCCAGCTCTGCCTCCGCCTCTCCCCATCGTCGTCGCCGCCCCTTCCGAGACCAGCAAGCCCCAGCGTGGCTGTACAGGTGCAGCCGTCCCGGCTAGGGAGGCCTCCGACGCGAACCAAGTGGAGGTGCATTGTCTCCCTTCATTCCCTTCCTCTACCCCTTCCCGTTCCCCTTCCCCTCCCCTTGCTGGCATCGAGGACGGGTGTGTTCAAAATCAATGGTGGGTGGGCTCAGTTTCTCAGCCACAGACGCTGCATTTCTCCAGCGCAGAACGGGGCGGGAAGACGAAAACCCCAACGCCGCCGCCTGCCGGAGTGGAAAGGGGTAAACCCGCCGAAATCGCATCCCACCCCACCCCACCCATCCGATTTCGATTCGATTCGCCGGTGGTGCCCGCAGCGGAGGGGATGGCGAGCTCCTACTCCTTCCCGCTGTTCGAGCCGGCGGAGATCGAGGCGGCGCTGCACAGCCACGGCATCGCGCCCAGCACTAGCCTCTGCGCCGAGGACATCGTCCACCCTCAGCCCGGCTTCGTCGCCGAGGTCCTCTGTCTCTTCCTCCTCAACTTCGTCGGGTACGCCCCCGACGCTCCCCTCGCCCCGAGCTGTCCCGTGTCACCTGGATCCGGCCTCATCTCTGCGTTTGCTTGCTTTGGGGGGCATTTTGCTTGTTGCAGCCACGAGCCCGACCAGCAGCTACAGTCCAGGTGCTGCAGGTGGTCGACAACCCGGAGCACCACATGCGCGCCCTACGGTTGTCGTGGATCTACAAGAGGGCCAACGCCTTCCTCCAGTCCATCCAGTTCCGAGACCTCAATCTCCGCGACCTCCTCCGCGCCGACGGCCCCCGTGTCGTCCTCATCCTCAACGCCCTCATCAACTTCCTCCTCTTCAGGCGGGACAAGCTCGCCTTGCTCGAGCCCATCGTCCAAGAGTACGGTGCGCTTGACAAACGGCAGAGGGAGGTCAGGGCTAAGATCGACGAGGTCGCGTTCCCATCCTCCTCCTTTACATTTTTCTGCCTTCTATACGGGGAAATACTTAGGTTTTCTCTCCCTGTGTGTGTTTTCTTTTCGGCGTTTTGTTCCCTTCCATTTTCCACCTTATACAGCTTAGCAAGGCGAAAGAGGAACATCTGCTTAGGGAGCAGCTGGAGGCACCCATGGTCCACCAGCTCGAGAAGGAGGTCGATGCCCTCAAGCAGAGGCTTCATGATTACAACAGAGAGCAGCTGTCGCTGCGCGTTGCATCAAAAGCCTTGGACGAAAAGAGAGAAGAGACGCTGAGGAAGGTGCTGATTCCTGTCTTGCGTTGCATTTTTCCTTCCTTTTGAATAGAATGGTACTTGGAGCTTTTCCTTGGTATGTTTTTATTCTTGTGTTCTGTGTGATCCATGCAAAACAGAGGTTTACAATGTGGGCTTTTGTTTACATATGTCAACTTTGAACCTCCTGCATATTATGGCTGCTGTCAATAATCTTGGCACTACTACCTTGCTGCCTTAAGCTACAACACCGAGTAGATTTCTTATTTGGCATATTGCTGATACCTTCTGTCAATATATTGTTATATTTTACTAGCTTTTGTGCAGTAACAAAGGCCGACTGTATAGCTAGGATTCCCGCTTCTGCCTCCTCTTCCCCTTCCCGACGTTTCGTCCCGATCCCAGACGCCTCTTCTCCCGCAGGCGTCGCCCCCCGCCGCGTCCGCCCTTCCCTTCCTGTCTCTCCCTCTCCCTCTCTCCCGACCTGGTGGCGTGCCGGCCGGGCCAAGCGCCACCGGATGGCCGCGCGGCTCGCTGCCGGGGCCACGAGGCCACCGCGCCATGAGCTGCCGGCGCGACGGCGTCCCTGGGCTGCGGCAAG
>NW_027096779.1:27123-60000 GCF_019320115.1 Miscanthus floridulus | reverse complement strand
GGCCGCGCGCGCTATACGCCTGCTTGGGCCGACCGATCGCCGCGCCTGTGGGCCGCCTGGCGACCTGCTTCCGCGCTGCTGGCCTGGTCGCGCTGCTGGCCTGGTCGCGCCGCTGGGCCACGCAACGCTGTGGTCGCTAGCCTAGGCCTGCCTGCTGCTGGGCCACCGCGTCCGCCTGGGCTGCGGCTAACGGCGCGCGCCGTTGGGCCAAGTGATTGGCGCCGGCCCATTTCGACTTGTAGAATAATTTCTAAGTCAGTTTAAAAAGGTAAAGTTGTAAAATCAATATAAAATAACATAGGAGTCCAAAAATGGTAAAACCAATTTTGTTAGTCTCCTAAAATCATGATCTACCTAGTAGTGTATTTTGTTCACATAGACTCGGTATGTTTTTAGGGTTTCCTCTAATTATTGTAAAATGCTTAATATTGTTAAAAGGAGAACTTGTAGGAATTTCCGTGGTAAATTGGTAATAGTATTGGATCTAAAATTTCTACAGTAGGTTTCTAGCAATATTAGGTACTCACCGTAATTTTTGTATCTTCGTAATAATTAGTTTGCTAAGTAGATAATGATGACTCATTGCGAATAAAGGTTAAATCGATAGAATAAAGTAAAGAAACATCTTGGTTTATATAACTAAAATAATTGTTGGGAAATAATGCCTTATTCGACAACGTGTATATGTAGCCTGGTACGGTCGTCATTAGAACTAGCCGTTAACTTGAGAGGCATAAATCGTATTTTACGAGTCACGGTTATAGTTGCCTAATTACATTTTTGCATTGCATCGCATGCATGTCATATAGGTAAGATGATGGATCAGCGGATCAATTGAAGGATGATTGGGACTCCGAAGATGGTGTAATGGTATTCTCTTCAGGAGATGATGCAATGGGCTTGTTTTTCAGCCGATGGTGGATGATATGAAGATGCAACTACTAAATTTTTAATATATCTTACCCAGGCAAGCCCCGGTGCATAACCCCTACTTTCTGCAGTTTAAATTATATTTGTGCATTAAGTTTCAAGGAGTTGAATGAAACCCACTTGCATATATATCTTTATCCTATGAGTCTTACTAGTATGACAGGATTGTGTAGATTGCTATGCTACAGGACTCCGGTAGAAGTCGAGTGATTGCCTGTCACTGCGAGATATAGGAAATATGTTACTATATGATTATCACCTAGAATATATAAAATGGTGGAAAGGAAAATGGTGATCGGGCAGGGATATGGTTTGGGTATTGGTGGGTGTAAGAAGTTGTGTCGCCGCGGAGGCGGGTCATAGCTTGGTTACACCGTTTTTCTCTGTCTGGTCGGTTAAGGACCGATCGTTGCATATGACTCTAGGCAGGTCATAGACTTATTATCCCGAGCACATACTTGTGTATGGGCGCTTGGAAGACTTGTTGCTCTCTTGTCGCGGATCCGGCTCTTTCCGGACCGACTGTCAGGGTTTTATTTTGGTGGAGGAGGTCCTTGCACCGCACTGAGTCTGGGACTCAGGGGTAGGGGCTTGGAGTCCCAGTTTGGACGGGGACCTGGACACCCGGGACAGTGGAGTGGTGGGTTGGTCCTGCTTATGCCCGGGGTACGGCTTGTCTATGGTTTAGCATCATAGTAAGAACTAAAATATGAAGGATGGACAAAGGAAATCTGATTGCTTACCACCTGCTTGAAAGTAGCACAGGTGCTTACATAGAATGGTTAGTTAATAAACCAATATGGCTATTAATAAAAATCCAATATAAGGACACATGCTTAGTAATGCTTCCTGCAAATGCAACCCACAAGCCAGATAGCCTTGCATATCCTTAGAGTCTTTTCTTTCCTCCTGTCGGGTAAGTCTTGCTGAGTACAATTGAGTACTCAGGGTTTTATTCCCCCTGTTGCAGGTAACAGGTGGAGGCTTGAGCTGACCTTTGTGTGTGGATTCCTCCCGGTGGGCTCAGAGAGGATTTCCTTTACGCTGCGATCGTAGTTGCTATTTATAACTCTCACCAAATGATTTTATAAATGAAGGTTTCATAATAGGTTGCCTTCGTCTATATATCAATACTTCATCATGTCATTAATAGATGTTTATTTCCGCTGTAACTCTGTTCACATGTTTTTATTCCGCTGTTCAATCAAATTGTTTATAACTCTGATAATATGATTTCATTCCACTGTTATATTAATAAATATTATACTCTGATGTTGTATTAAAAGTGATGTAAGAAATGGTCAGAATGATGTAAGCTTTATTCTCTCATTTGTGATCCTGATGGCAAAATGTGGATTTTTGGGTTCTCCCCTAGGGTGTGCCCGACGGAACCGAGTAATTTAGTGTTCTCCCTCGAGTGCTTAGGGTCTAATGGAAGACAAGCACTCCTATGAGGCATTAGATTAGGCGGTTCTGCCACATGCTGGGCTTATCAGCCCAGCCATTCAGCAGCCCAACACTAGCCACACCAGCCGAACGGCTGGTCTTATACCTGTTGCTCGGTCCAGCGTGCAGCGTCTCTTATTTTCTCCCCTTTCTCTCATCGGTGGCTAGGGTTCCACGCACACGCGCCGCTCGTCGCCGTCTCTCCACGCGTTTACCGGCGATGGTCTGCGCCGCGTCACCGAGCGCCGTCGGTGGCCACCGGATCCAGGCGCGGCCGCCTCTCTATGTCGTCCTCCTCACCGGGGCTATGGTGTCAATGACGTCCTCCTCCTTCCCACACCCCGCCTCCATCGACGGCGCCTTCGGCTAGCAAGGTAACCTGAATCCCACGCCGCCGTCCTCTCACCTGGCCGCCTCTGAGCCACAGTTGTTTGTCTTGTAGTTTGACCCCTGCGCGGCTAGGGTTTCCCGCACTCTCGCCAGGCCTCGGTGATAGTGCCCTCGGCCTCTCTCCCCGGACCCCACCTCCATCAATGGCGACTCCTTCCAGCATGGTAAGCCCCCCGGAACCCGACGCCACCGCAGTTTGACCCCACCGGATCTAAGATCCAACATGTATTCATGTTTGCTCCTGTATGTGTCGGATAGAAATCCCCACATCTTGTTTTTATATTACAGAACTGCTCTACCTATAGATTTTAGGAAGTTTCTGATTACTTTCTGAACATATCTGGTAGATGATGCTTAATGGCTTAATTAACCTTCGAATCACCTTTTGGTAACAACTAATAAGTTGTATTACTTTTCATAAGCTTTCTAAAATGTTAAGTTTTTGTAAACTATAACTCTAGTTATAGCTGTTCTAATTTCAATGCCAGATTCTGTCTAAATCTAGACAGAGTTGTTTCCTTGTAATGTTTGACCATGTTAACTGTGGAATGAGCTCTTGATGATGGTTACAAAGTTGTAGGTGGTTTCTTAAGCTTTTCAGAAAGTATAGGATCACCCTTGTGGGATCTCTATATTTTTAGTTATGATTGATAGAAGTGACTGCTATGCTACTGTTCTGAATCTGTGTGTACATATAGTTGATTGTTTTAGCTCATTCTTGCCTAAGTGGTGATAAGTATAGCTTAAGGCTTCATTAGTGTTAACTTAGTACACAATGAATTCTCTATTGATATTCTAGTTCAGATTATGTTAGATAGTAACATGTAATGTTCACCCCTGTAAATGTTCAATTTTTTAGATTATGTTTATCATCTTACAAGTGTGCTCTATGATTGCAATGCAGACATAGAAGGGATGTTTCGTCCGGTTGTGAGCAATGCTGCCCAAACTAGCAGTGTCGTCGGCTTCGTCTTGCTCTCCAACTGCTAGCAGCCACTACAACCTCCGCTCAAAACACCACAAACGGACACAAAAGGCAAGTTAGGGATATGATTTGGTAGTTTGCTGTTTGGATTTGGGGTTTAGTTCTCCTTTGGTAATGTTACAGTGACAGTGAGTGGTGGTCCTTACGCACCATGGTTATTCTTGTGGTTAATTTGCTTTCTTCCTCTCTTGCTTTTCACCATGAAATTTTGTAACTATGCTCAATTTTTACTTTCTAGCAGATTCTTGCTTGCCATTATCAGTGTCTGTTATAGGTTTTATTGGTGCTTATATTTTCTAGCAGAAAACTATATTTTATTTAATTATTTGTTGTTACAGTAAGGGCTATACTAAGTCACGTATGCTTCTGGCAATTTTGCTACTTTTGGACTTGGGACACCTCTAATGCCATTTGCAACCCCAATAAGATCAATTGTTTCTTAGCTTCTATAGAACATAAGCATGACAAGCATACCCACTAGATCTAACTGTAGTATTCTTGGGAAGCTAATTCTGTAGGGAAACACCTCGTATTATGTTCTTTTGATCTGGATACATTTGCAACCCTTGAAAGTTATGGTACAGATGCCTCTATGTTTGGTTCTGTTGAGTGCTGTGTGGGTTCTTTAATATCAATTTTTGAAAAATCTAAAGCAAACCCCTTCTATACATAAACTAACTTCTTTTTTGATACATTTTGCTAATGGTGCATTACTAATAGCTTTGTTGATCCTTGAATCAGATGAGCCAGGACCGTGCTTGCTGGGATGACAGAACCTGCTCTCTGCTTCTTGACCTAATCATCAAGCAGAAAGACCTCTGTCACTGGAACTCCACTGGTCCAACCTCACTAGGGTGGACTAATGTCGTTCATGGCTTCAACAAAGTCACGAACCTCGGGTACAACAAGAAAACATGCCAGAACAAGTACAACGAGATGAAACATTGTTACTTCAATTGGCGTGACGGACAGACCCATACTGGGCTAGGTCGTGGGCCGCTTACTGGAGAGGTTACAGCTGACCCGGAGTGGTATGGCGCCAGCCCCGGGGTACTAACTACACGCATTTCCTTGCCTTTATTTTAGCAATTAGGTTCCTACTAACTCAGTACTAACTTCACCATCACTGGAACACGTGCAGGAAAGTAGCCAACCGCTAGAAACAAGTTCAGACGGCCCCAATGCTGTGAGCAACTGATCACGATTTTGGGACGCACCCCATGTGACAGGGGCCAGTTGCTATCGGCGGGGGGCATTGACTTGACAAGTCACCTAGTAATGGAAGCCCTCGCACTCCTCCATCCTTATCGGATGAGCCGGTCTTGCCACCTAGTAGTCATCAGCCCTCAAAGAGAGTCCATAGGGAATATTCAGTTAACAGTCCTCGCAGCAAGAAGAGTAGCCAGACTCCATCCGTAGAAGAGTGCCTTGAAGACCTAGGCCAATTTATCAGGGAGGCTAGGTCTCCGAAGGCCTGTCATGACACAGATGCTCAGGAGTTGGCCCAAGTTCATGAGATTCTATTGCAAGATGGTATCAGCGAGACAGATGTAGTATTCGTGCAAGCCCTAAACCTTTGTAGAGACAGGCTCCATCGTTAGGGTTTTCTGAAAATGAAATCTAAAGAGGGCCGACTGAACTGGATCAATGTGACGTGGGCCTTTGTGTGCTCCAATAAGTCCCAGTGATCAGCACATTTCTTGTTTTTCTACTGTTTGCGGATATCCACCATGTGCATGTTGAGTTCATTCTGTTTGTTGTTTCGTTATGTTCCTTTTTTTGTATTACCAAAGACCATTGCTGAGAACTAAGTGCATGTCGTTGTCTCGTGTTTTGAATAAAATATTTGTGTAGTGTTGTGAGTGTTGTAAAACATTATGCATGTATCACTTTTCTCTTGTACATTCCAACCTGTTTTCAAGGTGCTACCTAGTTTAGGTATCTTGATATGTTCACTTATTAGCATACGTTTTGTTCCTAATATCTGCATTACAATCTTACTGATTTCTGCCCATTTGCAGGTAGCATCATGAGCAACACTGATGAGTCGTCGTACAACGACACTTCCAGTGATGGACCGAGTACTATGACCTTGGCGAAGGCAGCAGTCGTCCTTTTGAAAGGTATTATGTCACAACAAATGCCTGAGGTAAATCCTGCTTGTCCCATTCCTAAGCTATCTGGAGCCCAATGGATGCAGCTTACCCTAGCCGACCAAACCAAATGTTTAGACAATTTGCGCATGATGCGTGATGCCTTCATGCATTTGTATGAGACCCTGCTGCCGTTTGGCCTGCCATCAACAGATAAGTGCACCTTGGTAAAAGCTCTAGGCATGTACATCTAGACCTATGCCCACCAATTGGCAAGTAGAGAGTGCAAAGATAGGTTTGAAAGGTCTTTAGATACAGTTAGCAGAAAGATTACAGTAGTTGCAGAGGTCATGTATAGGTGGGCAAATACTGTCCTAGTGCCAGTAGATAGGAACTACGCACACGTAAGCCACAAACTTGCTGCATATGCACCATGGTTTGATGGATGCATAGGTGCTATCGATGGCACTCACATAAAGGTTGAGGTTAACCGTGAAGCAAAGGCTGATTTCTTCAATAGGAAAGGCAAAACAACAATTAATGTTTGTGCCATCGTGGATATGGATGGCCGTTTCACATACGTGGGGGCCGGGAAAGCGGAGGCATGTTATGACATGGCGGTGTTGAAAGACTGTCAGGACGACGCTTCATTCCCACATCCCCCAGCAGGTTCGTGATGCCTTGAGGTTCACATTCCTTAATTGTTTGCTTGTAGTAGATGTATTGAAGCATGTAATTTGTTATGGCAGCTGATGCCTAGATATTGTCTCCTTATTAAACAATTTGCAATTGATCTGTTGATGAGATTGTCATGTCTGTACCAAGCAAGTGATCTGTTTATTAGATTGCCATGACTAATTGGGGAACTATTTCCATCGCTTGTAGGCCGATACTACCTGGCGAACGTGGGTTACACGGAGATGCCAGGTTACATGACCCCCTACAGAAACACAAGGTATCATATCAACGATTTTAGGGGCGTAGATTTGCAACAGTTGTAGAGGGAGGAGAAATTCAACTACATTCATGCAAAGTTGTGAAATGTCATTGAAAGGAGGTTTGGGGTGTTGAAAGAACGTTGGCAGATTTTGGACGGGGTGCCGTACTGCAGTAGGATGAAGCAGGCTATGATAATCATTTCATGCTTTGCTTTAGATAATTATTTGTGGATGCGTAAGTACGGCACTGATCCACCTTCGTATGAGCTACCGGAGTGGGTTGAGCTAAATCGGGGAACCCCCAATCTCTGGAGTTAGAGAGTTAATATCTATGGTTGTGTGGAGTGGTGTCTGATTTAGGAAAGTTGAGGTAATGCAGCTGGTCCTCTATTGCTGTGCAGTAACTTACCTGCTTTTGTTATAATAATATGTCATCTTTCTCTAAGGTGTTCAATTCTATGTCAGGGCTTGTGTATTGCATGGATTACTTGGAGAAGAATATTGACTGGCTTGAAGAAAAACTGAAGCCTCTTTTTGAAGGTGAGTAAAAGAATACCTCTCTGAAGTTTTGAAAGGGTTTAGTTTAGTTAACTGCAGCTCATGGGAGCTGGAGGGACCGCATTCAGATGATCCACATTCACTGCAGTTCCTATATTTGTAGCAAGTATTGATGTCGTGCGATTATTTGTATGTGGTTTGGGTCAAGGCTGTTGTTTTTGAAACTAGTAGCTTTAGGTACAGTTCCATGGCAGTCTTGTCTTGTGCATGTGTAAGGTTTTGTGGGACTATGTTTATTTAAAAAATTGTTTTATGGGACTATCATATTGTGTTCATTGGTGTATGGGGAATTTTAGTGTTAGAATTACAAGTGCCAAGTTCTATAGTGTTTGGTGATGTGATGAAATACTCTGGTTCATTTGTCTACGGACAATGGACTGGTTGCTACACTGTTTCTATGATTCACCATGGGAAGCAGTGGAGCAGATACACCATCTACGACAAGCAAGGCATCTGCCCCTCAGGTTCTTGATGCTGGGCCTGTGGCATTATATTTTAAGCGAACAAAGATTACTTGCTAAAAATTTGTCCTTCCCTGTAACAGGAGCAGCAGCCACCTGCTACCTCAGGTGCTGCAACACCGGCTGTTTATCCTGATTGGTCCAGTTCTATAGTCATGTCGGTGTTATGATCTTAGGCTTGGCTTTCTTCAAGGATTCTGTTCCTCAGAGGTATGATTTCATCATTTTTTTGTTCATATGGATGATTGAACCAGAGGTAATATGAGTTTGCAATTGCATAGGCTGCAGGTGCAGAATAAGAGAAGCTTCCAGTTGACGGAAGAAGACGTGCTTCGTGCTTCTGAAGTTGTGCTTCCGATTGCAAACGTCATGATATCCACGGCACAAGTGCATCTTATCCTTGCAAGTTCCAGTTATAGTTAACTGACATTTATCCATGTTTGTCCTAAAAGCAGTTTTCCCTTTCTGTAATATTAGTTCTTACCTTTTGTGATACTAAATTTCTGAAAAGGGTGTTCCAAGTGGTGGGGCCAATCCAGGTGTTGTTCCAGGTGCAGGATCTGGTGCCCTTGATGCCTTGCGAAAGCTTCCACAGGTAGTAACTGTGCATCTTCGTATATACAAATAAGTAATGAGCCTATAATTTACTTACTATTTTTTGTCCTCATCAGTTTCAAGCACTGCTTCAGTTGGTCCAGGCTAATCCTCAAATCTTACAGGTGCTTTTACCGTGTTATTGCCTAGTATTTTTCTTGCCCTTTCATATTTTAATAATTTCACTTGGGTGTGATCAATGATTGTATGGTTTGTTGATTGGCAGCCAATGCTTCAAGAGCTAGGCAAACAAAACCCACAAATACTGCGGTTGATTCAGGAAAATCAAGCTGAGTTTCCACGCTTGGTGAATGAAACTCCTGACGGTGGTCATAAAGGGTAAACAAAGCTGCATAATTATGTTAACAAGTCATGGGTACTATACTGGTTTGTGAGATGTCGTGGACTTATGGCAAATAATAAATTCTCCTTTTGCAGTGACGTTGGCAATGGGAATGGCCTCCCTTCCCTGAGAAATCTGTAACTGTAAGTGAAAATACAACATGATACCAAATTCTTCCCTCTCGTGAATGGTGAGTGCTGAGTTTTGTCTCTCAGATACCTTAACAACAATAAATTGACTGGTGTACTGCCAGATCAGATTGCAAATTTGATGAACCTTGAGATTTTGTAAGTCTTCTCTGAAGCTGAAGATTTTAGTGCATTAAGACCTGTCATCATGTTTGGTTAGTAAATGTTATACAAGTTATTGTGAATGGATGGAACAAATGATATATGTGGGTTGTGTGGATGTCACATACGGACCATAAATTCATGGTTGAACCTATTGTTGTTGGCTGTAATTTCGAAAACAACATGAGCTTGAATTGGCTGGTAGTTTGAATTTAAAAATTTGAAATCAGCATGAGCTACTATTGATGTAAAAAGCAGCTGTTCTTGTTGGCGCCATTCTGTAGACTTTTGAAAACCAGCGGTTGGCTGGAAGCCGAAATTGGCTAGCTAGGCTGGCTGGTCCAGCCCCAGCACCAGCCAGCCAATTCAGCCCTGCCGAACAGGCTGTGAGTGCCTCCAGGATAGATAGATCAGAGACACGTCATATAATCATCATATCACATCGCAAATACATTGAATCAATCGTCTCTCTCCATCGGATTCTCAATTCCCAGATGACTCATATCATATCTATGCGTCCGATGCAAAGAACCTCCCGTTTCCAAACAGAGGAACACAGGAGTATATGTAGTTCAGTGCACCTCGCCGTTTGATCAAAGCTTACTTAATGCATCATGGACTTTTGAGCCAGGGAATAATCATGATTAAGCAATTCTTGATTTTTTACTTCTGTTTTCCGCAATTTCTGCAATAATAAAGTTCAGCCAGCCAAAATGACAACCGCTGTAAAAAAGGAAAATCGTGATTTCTTTTGATAGATAATGCAAAAGCAGCGCAACAAACTGAACTAGACAGCTACTAGAGCAAAATAAGTACTCCCTTCCATTCAAAATTATAAAATATTTTAATTTTTTTAGATACACAGTTTTTGTTATACATAAATATAAATTATGTCTAGATATATACATAATAATAAAGAAAAGTCAAAATATCTTATAATTTAAAATAGATGAAGTAGTATTTTGCAAAAGATAATGTTGCATAGGTTCTACGGCTATGCTACATTCAAATGTACAAGGAATCTAGTTGGGCAGTGCCAATAAAAAATCTGTGCAAAGTGGGTAATTTGTCTTTCAGGTGGATGCTTCTTATTTTAGCGGTTGACCTGAGAAGAACGATGAAATAGAATCTATCACAATTTTTAATCTTGTCAAAGCTCACTTATACTGTTCATTATCCTGTCTCAGAAGGTCAACACCAAGGATATAAACTCCTATATTTAACGAAAGTCAATCTGCATGGCCGGATGATCAGATTCAGATGCTCATTGCCAAGATGTTCCATTTGTGTTCTGAATTCCCAAGACTCCAATATAAAATGCGCAATCCGTAAAGTTTAGTCAGTACATTACTCCTGCTTCAACATTTGGAAACTTGGTCTCTTTTTTTAAGTTGTCTTTCTAAAATAAAGTAGTAGATCAGAATGATTAGTCAAATATTAAACAATGGGTGATGCAATTCTTCTTTGGCCATTGATCTTCCAGACGCTTAGGCCATGTTTAGATTGCAAAAAATTGCAACCCGATGAATAGTAGCGCTTTCGTCTTATTTGGTAAATATTGTCCAATCGTGGACCAACTAAGCTCAAAAGATTCATCTCGTGATTTCTAATTAAACTGTGCAATTAGTTATTTTTTTACCTACATTTAATGCTCCATGCAAACGGCTAAAAATTGATGTGATGGAGAGAGAGTGAAAAAACTTGGAATTTTGAGGTGATCTAAACAAGGCCTTATATGATATATCTGAAAGTACAAGTTGCTTCCCTTCCCTGCAATAATAGGAATCTTATCAGAGCTAGATTTCCGGGGGCACACGTGAAATTGTCGACCCAGATCCCACCAAATTTTCTATTCACCGACCTTATGCTGTTGTACGTCCACTAGATTTCAAGCTGGGGAGAAGGAAAAATAATGCAAAACCAATCAAATAAGTATCTATCCCCCTCGAGATTGCGTCAGAACAGCCAAATTAGTGCAAATAGCGACTAATTTGGCTGTCCTAGTATCATCTATTAATGATCAGAGGGAATTAATATATGTGGCTACAATGATAAATATTTCATGCGGAGAATCTTAGCCCTCCAAGTTGCAAAAATGCATCTTCTCATAATTGTACAACACGTTCCGAATTGATGCTAGTTCATTGCTGAACGTTGATATATGTGTCCATGCCAACCGGTGAAAATGAACACACGGTTAGTTGCTCAGCGATACGAACTGTGACAAACTGATAGCTTTTATGGAGATGCTAGTGCATGAATGTCCGGACGCGCACGTGCGTCCGGATGCCCGTGCCTCCTGGTCGTTTCCCTGTAACCTGTTTCCCGCGCCCGCTTGTTTTGTGCACCTAGGCGGCCCCCGTGCCGACCGACCACGCGCGGGTGCCCGCTCGACCGTGCCCCAGTAGCTTTAGCAGGCGGCTATGGTAAGTGGGTCTATTCAACATGTGCAAACATCTGATCTACCTTTTTTGCAACATCCAGATCCGAAACAGCTGAAACATTTGCAACATATGTCTGAAACACTTGCAAAACACATGAAAGCATGTGTGTAGCTATTGCAAAACATTGCAACCAAAACACCTAAAACACTTACATATATATGCAACATCCAGATCTATTTTTGCAACATTCAGATGAAAAACAATTGCAACATACGTCTGAAATAGATGAAACATTAGAAACGTACACTTGAAACATACATATATAGCCATTGCAACATGTACAACATTTCGATCTACTTTGGCAACATCTACCTGAAACACTTGCAACGTACCTCTAGAACATCTGAAACATTTAAAAGATACATTTGCAATGTGCGACATATCCTTATGCGGCCTTCTCAGCGATCTGCAATGAGGCGCCGCATAGCACGAGCACGAGGCCAAAGGGCTTCCACGCCAAGGCTCGGCGCTTCTGCTTGCGCTAGCGGTGGCTGTCATCATCGCGGGCATGAGCACGTGCGTGATGGCCTCGGTGGCCAGCTAGCGGCCAAGGAAGCTGTCCCCAGGCGTGGGCGCGGCGGTGTGCCCGTGCCATCAGGCGGAGCTGGTGGCGGAGCAAGAGCAGCGACAAGGGAGGTCCGATGGGCGTGGGGGCTTGAGCGGTGGAGGTGGCAGTGGTAGAGTTTTGAGGAAGTAAAGGAAGGGAACGCCATGGACGATGGACAAAGAGGGAGGTCTCTTTTTCTTATTCTTATTCTTATCTGGCCGACGCACAATAATAAAAAAAAAAACTAGAGGCTTATTTGGTTGGTCTGCAGGCCCCGGTGCAGCTGCAGGCCCAGGAAGGTGCGTCCGTCATGGACGCCTAAACAGAGCATTACCATAGCTTTTATGGCTCAACGACAGCATCCGGTGAACTTGTACTGATTCTTCTCAAAACTAGAGTTGAAATGAAGAAAAATGCCTCGAGAACTGGAAAACTTTAAACATGCTGTATGTATATATAGTTTCTCTTTCATTATATCAGGCTATCTTCATAGATGAAACAGGGAAGTTCTTCACCTAAATTCAAGCGGAAGTGTACAACGATTTGGCTGGCCTTAGTGATCAGTTGTGTATATTGAAACGTTCTTTTTGTTGGCTCAGGTCAGGTGACCAGATATTTAGAGTATCAGAATAAGCAACCAAGGGCACATAATGCAAGTATGCAAGTAAAGCAAATTTTGCTGGAAAAGAACACAATTCATGCATCTTTACACATTAAGTAAAAACTGCATGATTCAGTGTTTAGTAGGCAACGGAGCATTAAATTATGTCACAAACAGGTTTATAGAACTCTACGATGAACAAAAGGCTGACGATTTTCTGTGTTTGTTCTTAGGCAACGGAGCAGTAAATTATGTCACAATCCGGTTATAGAACTCTACGATGAACAAAAGGCTGACGATTTTCTGTGTTCTTCCTCTCCTGGGGAACAGAAAGCAGACCCCTGAAACTTCAGGATGTGTTTCAAAATTTTGTATCTCTAGTATCAGAACTGAACTAAGCTGGACAAATTTTATCTCACAACTAAAAATATCAGAACTGTATCAACATCACTTGCTGATACTTTACGGGGAGGTGTTCTGATTGATAACCATGCTCATAGGCCCCGTTCGCTTCGCTGAAAAAACAAGCCGAAACACTGTTCCGGCTAATTTGTTGTGAGAGAAAAACACTGTTCCGGCCGAAAAAACAAACTAAAAAGTACGGATTATAAGAGAAACGAACAGGGTCATATGAGTAATTTCTCATAACATCCTAGGTTATAGGTTCCTTTGCCAATACCTCTGGCTGTGATTCTGATACTGGGATCCTGTGAAAGCAAGCAAGGAACTCCTTATTCCCTTCTGCACCCTTTATAGGAGATTCGATCCAACCCTTATTGCAGAATCCAAATTTTTCCACGCCTGAAATTATTCTATCCAGTACCTGAAATGAATGGATCAAAATAGAGTGATTCCCAGGTTACAATTCAATGGGAAAACAATATTTGAAGTAAAGGCAGACAATAGAACTAACATCACAAATATGGCACCTTTTCTCGGGATAATCAAAGATCCTGATGAATTATTTTTATTTTATGTACAAATATGGCACCCTTTCTCAGGATAACCGAAGATCCTAATGAAGTATTTTTATTTTATGTACGCAACAAATTATCATTCAATTTCCAGCAGTAAATAGGCACTCCATTGCAAGGAAGCAACATATCTGTAGTCAGAATACAAAATATTGAGAAATAACATTTTTTTTTACAAGAGCTTAATGGCATTACTATAGGAACAAGGTTGAAAGCAAAGCAGAACTGCTACCTCTTTATGAACCAGAGGATCTCGAACAATCCCTCCACCTCCTACCTGAGCAAGATCAAACAAGATTTATTTGATTGGGTTATCAATATTAATGTACATATAACAAGTAGCCCAAACTCCAGCTGGGAAGAACCACACTTTCCCTTCAATCTTACCTGTGATCTACGTGCTTCAAACTGAGGCTTGATAAGTGTTATCAATGTAGAATCCGTCTTCATTACTTTGATAACAGCAGGCATGACCTAGATTTCACAGATAACATAAGTCCATGCTAGGGTAATATAAGGGCGTACCCAGTACAGAGAGCTCCCGCTCTGTGCGGGGTCTGGGGAAAGGTGTCAGTGGCAAGCCTTACTCTCGCCTGTGCAATGCGAGGAGACCGCGACTCGAACCCGGGACCTTCCGGTCACATGCGGTAAGACTCTACCGCTTGCACCAGGCCCGCCCTTTGCTAGGGTAATATAAGGCATCACCTAAATACAAATGAAATAAAAAAAAGTAGAGCAGGCTTACCCACTTGCACCACATATTCGCATGGGACAAATGCAATTCATTTTCCTAATGCATTTCTACTCTATTCCAGTTTCAGTGAAGCTGATCTCATGCTAATACAACAACAACAACATAACCTTTCGGTCCCAAGCAAGTTGGGGTAGGCTGATCTCATGCTAATAACTTCTGAAAATCGCTGGTAGTCATATGTGTGGTTGATTGGGTTCTTGAACAATACGGAGTATATAACAAAGCGAACTTGAGTCTGAAGCCATTAACCCTTTATGTCATGCAAACTATACACTATACCAGGAATGAGTTTTCACAACAGAAAAACAATCATTTTTCTAACACATGGTAAAGATAAGATGAAAGGAAAAACAGAACAGACTTGGATAGTCGGACCATACGTTCACATAGGGGAAAATGCATTCAATTTTCCCAATGTATGTTTTTACTCTACTATTTTACTTTTACTGAAGCCATAGTTATTAAGCGTCGCCTAGGCGTAGGCGTCCGAGCGGTTTTTGAACCGTGGCGTCGTGCTCGCCGCGGCCTCCTCGCATATGGCGTCGCCTTGGGCCAAAAGTCGTCGCCAAGGCGTCGGATTAGCTGAGGCGGACGCCGCTGGACGGAAAAGGTGCAAGGGAAAGAGCAGCGCGATCCGCGCGCGGGGGAAAAGGAGGGAGGACCGCGCGCGGGAAGGGAAAAGGATTGAGCTGCGTGCGGGGGAAAGAGCAGCGCCGCTCGCTGGCGCGGGAAAAGAAGCTGCGGCGCGCCTACAGCTCCCGCCAGAGGCTCTCCAATCCCCATCGCGTCAGTTGAGAGAGGGAGAGGGAAAGGAAGGATAGAGGAAGAGAGAAGAGGGCGGCGGAGCACCTGAAATCCGGCGTTGGCGCCACCGCAGGCGGCTGCCCCGTGCGACTCTGCCCCATCCGCACGACTCAGCTCGTCCGCGCGACTCCGTCCCGTCCGCGATTCCCGCGCCGTCGCGACTGCTCCGTCCGCCGTCCGGAGAGCGAGAGGGAAACAGAGGAGAGAGGGGAAGAGAAGAGGCCGTCCCCAATCCCCACCTGATCTGCCCCTCGCCTTCGGTGCGTCCTTTTCTCCCTCCTTCCTCTGCTCTGCTGCGTGGACTCTGTTTTGCATCTTCTTCCTCTGCTCTGCTGGTTGCTTGCTATCTGTGGCTGCTATGGACTAGCAGCACTAGTAATTAAGTTATGTTATGTCACTAGAGTCTAATTTGCTCCTATTGAGAGATGAGAGATTTCAGATTTACTAGTTTGCTACTTTATGTTGTGCCCTGTACTGTAGCAGCACTATTTATTATGATATTATATGGTATGATTTGCTTCTTATTTCTAGTGGTATTATATATTAAGATGTTAGTATGGCGTCACCTGGCCTCGCGCCTTAAACTCCTAGGCGTCTGGAAGGGGGTCGGGCGCCGCACCTCGCCTTACCGCCTTAATAACTATGACTGAAGCTGATGACACGCCTAATAATTGTTGAAATTTTATTTGATCATCTGTGCAGTTTCTTGGGTTGTTTTACAATATATAACAAACATAGCTTCATGAGAACTTGATTTTAAAGCTCAGTAATTCTTTATAACGCTAATTATACAAAGAAAGCACTAAACCAAAAAGAAAGGAAATTGTGAGCACAGAATAAAAATCAAACAGACAACAGACCAAAAAAAAGGCACTATTCTAACAACTAGGGTAAAATGCATCATTCACTTTATTAACATATCAGCTATATGATACGTGTTTCGTTAGAAAATGTTAAACACAGATAACTTTCTGGCTGCTAAATGTGCATGATAATAAAGTGGACATTAAATTATACCATGAGAATGGAGACAAAAGATAGGTCCAGTGTCACCAAGTCAACTGGTTCTGGCAGTTGAGATAGATATCTTAAATTTGTGCGTTCAATCACTGAAACACGTTCATGTGTGCGAATTTTTTCAGCCACCTGAAATGGAGGACACATTGAGGTTTAGAGTCATATTACTGGAGATGCGTAACAACTACCTGCAGCTGACAGATAAAGTGATAGGACTTAGATAACATCAAAGAAGCAAAGAAACCTGTCCATAGCCAACATCTACACCATAAACATGTGATGCTCCATGCTGAAGTAAACAGTCAGTAAAGCCACCTGTTGATAATCCTGAATCAAGGGCTATCTTTCCATCACAATCAATATCAAATCCTTTGATGGCTGCCTCAAGCTTATGCCCTGCTCTGCATTTTATTTTATTTTATTTTAAAAAAAAGGTAGAGAGGATGACTGTAAGCTTCAGAAAGGAGTAATAGCATCACCTACATACATATTTTGGTATTTCAGCCTTGATGTCGATGACAGACTTGTCAGATACTTGTGTTCCAGCTTTATTCACAACTCTTCCATCCACAATGACTTTACCTACAGAAAGATAAAGGTTCAATAAACAAGAATAGTTTTATCAAGTATGGCTCTGGGTACAAAGTATACAACAACAACAACAACATAGCCTTTCAGTCCCAAGCAAGTTGGGGTAGGCTTCTTTTGGGTTTCATCTCCATTAAAGTGGCTAAGTTTTTATATTGGCTCGCCGCGCCTAACACAACCCTCCTCCTTTACCAGGGCTTGGGACCTGCTATGCTGGGACACCAAAGGCGCCCCACCATAGGCGGAGTTCTGGGTACAAAGTATATAATTAAAAAGGCAGATGTCTAAAATCAAAATGATATCAGAAATTTCCTACCATAGTAGGGATGTCATGTAATTTTTTCGAACAACCAATTAAACAGAACAAATCTAAGCAATCTATACACTAACAACAGAGATATATTTGAAGGTGACAGGAAACAAAATTTTATAAAAAAAATAAGGATTTTAAACAAACTTAGATAATTTGCTCAGGTACTAATGAGCAACCAGAAGAAAAATAACATTGGAAGAACACAGGGAATGCTGGGCTACTTGTTTGTATATGACCACTTTCAGAAGCACAAGGATCAAAATGCACAGAATCATCAAAAGAATGAACGAACCTTGAAGAATCCATGACTGGATGTATGTTCTACTGTATTGTTGAAACCTTTCTAAGCACACTTCATCCAATCGCCTCTTTCTGTGTTAGAAGTAAATGAAATTGAGATATAATATTACTCAAATAAGATAATCTCAAGAAAAGAAAGGCATACTGTAGGCCTTTAGCACTTTTTTCCCGACTCTTTTAATTGCAACTGTCTTTTTTTCAACAGAGGAACAACTACTTTTGAGTAAGCAAATACTAGTAGTCTAGTAAAGATAGATCCATAGTTTTTACGGCGGCGTGGCGAGGCGTGGCGACCCACCACCTTCACACCTTTACAGCGTCTATGGCGCGCGGCGTGGCGACGCCATACACACATCGGCGCGGCGGTTTCTAGGCGGCGACCCACGGCCTAGAGCCTAGGCGTTTCTCTAGGCGATGGCTAATACATGCATAAATACCTAAAAAAAGGAAAAAAAATAGGAGATTAGGGGTGATGAAATAGGGAGAAAGAGAAGAAGGCCCATTTAACGGCCCACCTCTCCACATTACAGCCTATCCCACATCCTCTCCCTCTCCTGCATCTCTCCCTCTCCCGCACGCCGCCGGTTCCTCTTCCTCTCGCATCTCTCTCGCGCCCGCATCTCTGCCTCTGCGCCCGCCGCCGCCGGTTCCTCTCCCTCTCCCGCAGCTCTCTCTCAGTCCATGCCCGCCGCCGCCCGTACCCGCGCCCGCGCCCGCCGTCCGACTCTGCCTTTTTGAACCTTGGAGTAGAGACAAGAGAGCTTCACTACTTCACGGGCGGATCCAGGCGGCGAGCCGGCGGCTCGGGAGATCCAGGCGGGGGTGGCCGGCTCGGGCTCGAGCGAGGCCGACGGAGGGCGGGGGAGGCCAACGGAGGGCGAAGCGGACGGATTACCAGGCGAAGGCGGGCGGAGGGCGACCGTCCTGGCGGCCGACGGCGGCGGCGGCTCGGAGGGCTGCTTGCGGTTGCGTCTCAGGCTCGGTCTCGGAGGGCTCCAATCGGCCACTCGGCCTATACAGGTACCCTCATGGCCTCACCCTCACCCTCACCGTCTATTACGCCCGCCACAGCGCACAAAGGCGTCACAGGACGCCAAATCGGCGCCACGGGGACGCCATGGCGCTATGGCGGACGCCATAAACGCCGGAGCCGTGGCGTCGCCGTGGCGAGAGCCAGAAAAACGCCACGGCGATATGGCGACGATATGTCGTCGGTATAGCGACGCCTTAACAACTATGGATAGATCAAATAACAAATTAACAATTAAACAAAAAAGGTAGCAACAACGCCAAGAACAAGCAACAGCGAGCTACCGCGAAAGCCGTGGCAATCTTTCCGGATTCGCTCCGCCTTACAGCTTTGCTTCCCATTGTCAGCTGTTTTGAAAAAATATCTCATCAGCTACTCCTTGAGTTTCTGAGAAGCTAAGTAGGCGACAAGAATGAAATGCTTTTGGATTTGAAGAAAAAATAAAAGGAAGTCTATCAATTTTTATTTTCCATTTATTTAGACAGCAATCTATGCTTCACAGTAGTATATATTTTGTATATCGAAGTCCTAGATAGGAAAGTCACCTGAGACACATCAACCGAAGAAGCAAAGGTGGTGACAGTGAAATAGGACTGATTGTTCGCATCGGATCTCAGGTTCTCTATTGCACTCCCCGATTGAGGTTCTTTTCATCTTTCCCTCACGGTACTTGTACGCTATCTAGGACCACACATTCCCATATATTATGAGCCTAAATAAACATAGTTGAGTTTAGCATCAGTAACTGTCACCACAATGGCAAGCTTATTCAAGTTTCCAAATGCACTGCCAGCACAACAAGCCACACAATGCCATCACAATTACAATGGTGTACGGAGTATGTGCTATGTGACAATAGAATAGAATTTGATAAATTCTGTTCTATGGAGTATGGTCCAAATGACCGGCTACAAATCGACATCTTATTTAAAACACCTCCATTTTACCAGATACATTGATTTGACAATAGCCATACAGTACAGCGCTTGATTACATGCATGTGGGCAAATCAGAAAAAGCAAGTATATGTATCAGAATTTTCACAACACTTACTTCTTGGGAAGCTGAATCTTTTGAGCTCTGACAACCGCAAATGCACGGGAAGGAGGACAGCAGCTTGGCCGGACCCCAACCAGCCTAACTATGAAAGCAGGGGCGGACCCAGTAAAGGGCATGGTGGTACACTTGAAAACCCAACACGTTTTGGGAAAAATCGAAATTAATAGGCATGTATATACTAGAACAGATCCGAATATAAATAGCATAAGTTAGGGTTCAGTTGTCCGTTTTTTCGCACAGCAGGAACGGAAGAGAGGATGCGCATACCTGCTGGGTGCTCGTCGCCGGCGAAGGACGCGACGAGGGCCTGGGAAGGGACCAACCAAGGCCTGGGCAGGGCGTCGGCGTCGGTGGTCGCCCAGTTGCCGCACGAGAGAGAGAGAGCACGCTGGGTGAACGGTAGAACAAAAGGCTGAGAAGTGGCGACTGCATGCTGTTCCGGCAGGGCCCGAATTTTTTATAATTTAGCTCTTTTTTTTAAAAAAAAATTCTCACAAATAGACTCCCGGCGGAAAGAATTTAGGAAATAGACTCTTAGTTCGGCGCCGAGCTCGACGCCAGCGTCTCTGGACACGGTCGATGATCTGCCAGGGGGCTCGGCGCCAGAGTGACTGGCGCCGAGCTCACTCTGGCGCCGAGCTCGGAAATATCTAACGGGCCCGCGTCTTTCCTCTCTTCTTCTCCCTCTCGCCCTAGCCGCGCACTGCCACCGCCGCCCTTGCCCGCACCACCGCCGCGCCCGCCCCCGCGCCCCCATCGCGCCACTGCCCCCGCCGCGCCGCGCCCGCGCTCGAGGCCGCGCCCGCGCCTGCCACCGCCCCCGCCGCGCCACCGCCCCCGCGCCGCGCCCGCTCCCACGCCGAGCCCGCGCCGCCGCGCCTGCTCCCGCGCCGCCGCCGCCCTAGCCGTTGCCCGTGGTTGGCCGCCGCGCCGCCTCCGCCACCGTCCTCGCCTTGCCCTCCACCGTCGGCCTCGGCCGCGGCCCGCCTTGCCGCCCTCCACTGTCGGCCTCGTCCCGCCTTGCCGCCGTCCACCGCCGGCGTGCCTCCCGCGCCCGTCGAGCCAGACTCGCCGCGCGTAGGCCTGGGCATCCCGCGCCCGCCGCGCGCCATCGTTGTCGTCTGCCGCGCCACCGCCGGCCCGGATCTTCGGCCTAACCCACGCCCATCGTCCGTCGGCCCGGAAAGATAAAAATTATGAATATACAATATACGTACTTAGTTGGCATTTGTTATTTATTAGTTAATGTGATGACTCAGGTAGTTGATTTAGTTAGTGATCTAGTGACAGGCACGGAGCCAGCGGTGGGGCTAGGGGGGCTCTAGCCCCCTACCGCTCGCGAGCAAGCGAAGCCCCGTAGAGCTGCCGTCTGAAATTTTAGCTGTAGATGTACAGGTAGGAGGGGCTGAGATTTGTTGAACCTCTTTTCTCGCTAATTGCCGTTGTTTAGCCCCTCCTAAATTTTTTCCTATCTTCGTCCCTATCTAGTGAGATATATATGTAGATAGATAGAAACATAGACATATAGGCACGTAGATATAGTTAGATAGCTACTTAGATATGTAGTTACATTTTTAGTTATCTACATATGATCTAGCTATTTAGTGAGTACACTGTAAATATATACGTAGTTATTATCTTGATTACTTAGTTTGTAGTTAGAAAGTACTTGTTAGGTACTATCTATCGTCTAATTTGGACTAAAGGACATGTGTTTCGTTACGTGTTTGAATTAGATGGACAACCTAGTGACCATATATCATGGAGGCATCGTTGAAAGTGATCACTATGGATATGTTGAGTTTCTTGACATGCAAAGCGCGCCTGTGCTATTCAATGATAGGCCTTCATTTAGTGACATGGTTGCAAGGGCTCGGGAGGAGCTGCATTGCCTTGGAGATGATGGCATTGCAGTTGATGGTGTACTGCACCTAGGTTGTCCTCTGAACATCTTCAGGCGAATTATCTCAATTGGTTGTGCGGATCAGTGGGAGAACTATGTAAGATCGGCTATGAAGAGCCAGCTGCAATGTTTGGACATGGTTGTGCATCGGGTGTTAGCTGATCCCATCCTTCATGGGTTTACCCCAGCAATGGATCATTAGGCATACATCAACCCTCCCGTTCTGGAACCTTACCTGCATGTGCAGAATGCACCTACGGTTCCCGATGCTCAATCTGCTCCCAATGCGGTATTTAGAGATGGTTATCAGACTCATTTTTCCATGGCAGATCCTCCTTATGAGATCCCTTTGACACAGAATCATCCGAGTAAGTGTCTTAACCGCATGGTTTTTAGGAGCTTACCCCGTTCCTTACATCTATTTCTTTCATTCTTCCCTCATTTCTGTAATGATGTTGCAGGAGACATTCCTGAGAATGTGGATGTGCCCCCTGTTGCTGCGCAAGTGCACTTTGGAGATGGATTCCATGGGTCAAATAGTGTTGAAATTATGCATGATTCGGAGCCATATAAGATGGCTAGGGCTCTTGATTCCATGGGTCAAACAGGACTTGGAGAGCTGACGGAGAGTGATATTGAGATGATGAGGCGTATCTTTCCCGGCCGCCGTGATCCTAGAGTTCACGAGTTCAGCGATCTTGCTCATTCCGATCAGGCGTTTGCAGAAGGACGTGATGATGAGCTTCTAGAAGCTCCTGAGGCCGGTCCTAACATGGTAATTGAGAATGGTAAGGTGTTCAATGACCTCCCTGCTTTGAAGAGGTGGTTGCAGGCTTTTGCAGTGATACGAAAGAGGCCTTACAGGGTATTGCATTCATATGCGGAGTGTCGTTACACAGTTATGTGTGACAAGAAACGCTGCCCATGGAGGGTTTGTGCAAGGAAGCAACAGGTAACCGGAAAATTGAAGATCACAAAAGTTGTCGGGCCATATAATTGTGCTGACCATGAGCTGACACTGAGGCATCGGCAGTTGACATCTACCCTCATTATCAAGCGGTTGATTGAAATTTTGCAGGGAGAACACAACATGAAGGTGAGAACAATTATCAAGACCGTTGAAGCGTTGTATGGAGGATATGTGATAACTTATGGTAAAGCATGGAGGGCTAAGCAGCGAGCGTGGAAGATGATATATGGGGACTAGGAGGATGGGTATGAGCAGCTACCAGTTCTTTTCAATGTAATCAAAGCGGTGAATCTAGGCATGTATTATGAGTATATCCCAAAACCTAATGCATGAAAGGATGGGAGACAGATATTCTTCTGTGCCTTCTGGTGCTTCCCTTAGTGTGTCGAGGCCTTTAGGCACTGTCGTCCCATCTTCTCCATTGATGGTACGTTCTTGATTGGCAAATACCAGGGCACACTTCTTATAGCCATATCATGTGACGCGAACAACAAGTTGGTTCCTTTGGCATTTGCCTTGGTTGAGAAGGAGAACAATGACAGTTGGGGATGGTTCTTGAGGCTAGTCTAGATACACGTGGTTGGGTGAAAGCTCTAGTTTGGTTTTGGTTAATTGTTGAAACCCTAAGTGCTAACCTAGTTTATCAAGATGATTATGAGATAGGTAGCACTACTCCAAGTGATGAAGCAATGACGAAGATCATGACAATGGTGATAGCATGGTGATGATCAAATGCTTGAACTTGGAAAAGAAGAAAGAGAAAAACAAAAGGCTCAAGGCAAATGTATAAAATGTAGGAGCCATTTTGTTTTAGTGATCAAGACACTTAGTGAGTGTGATCACATTTAGGATAGATAGCCGTACTATTAAGAGGAGTGTAACTCGTATCGAAATGCGGTTATCAAAGTGCCACTAGATGCTCTAACTCATTGCATATGCATTTAGGATCTAGTGGAGTGCTAACACCCTTGAAAATATTTATGAAAATATGCTAACACATGTGCACAAGGTGTTTGCAGGGTTGAGATGGGTTTGGGTCCCTCTCTCCCGGGATTCAGCGCTTTTGGAAAAATGAAATGTCTATTTTCTATTGCGCCGGATGCAAAATTCTTGGTGGTTGGCACATTTGAGCAAGGGTGAAGAAGTTAGAGTTGAAATGGAGTTGGTCGAAATGATGCTGGCGTCGGTCTACTGACCGGACGCTGGGTCACTCAGCGACCGGACACTGAAAGGCTGCGTCCGGTCGAGCTGTCAGACGGCATAGTGGGTAGGGTTGAGCACCGGACGCTGGTCTGCGTCCGGTCAAGGTGGACCGGACGCGTCCGGTCAAAAAAACATGCCTCGGGGAGCTTACTGGAAACGACCGGACACTGGGGCTTCAGCGTCCGGTCAGTTTTGACCGGAGCGTCCGGTCAGCTTCATAGCTGTTGAAATCTGACGAACAGCGTTTGAAGCTGGTGACGCGTGGCGTCCATCGGGTGACCGGACGCTGAGGGCCATCGTCCGGTCGGTATGACCAGAGCGTCCGGTCAGAGCGTGTTTTGCCCAGTGAAGGGGTACAACGGCTCTATTTGATGGGGGCTCTATTTATTGCCCCATGGCCGGCTCAAGGGACAACTCTCTTGCACATTTTCATTGACATAGCAACCTTGTGAGCTTAGCCAAAGCCTTCCCACTCATCTCCATCATTGATCCATCATCATTGTGAGATTGGGAGAGAATCCAAGTGCATTGCTTGAGTGATTGCATCTAGTGGCACTTGGTATTCGTGTTGCGCTGCGGATTTCGCTTGTTTCTCCTGGTGGTTGCCACCACCTAGACGGTTGGAGCAGCGATGAAGGATCGGCACGAGTTGGTGATTGTTCGTGGCCGCCTTCGGTGATTGTGAGGGGAGTTGTACCTTTCCCGGCGGAGCGCCGAAAGGTAACTCTAGTAAATTGCTCGTGTCATTGAGTTACCTCACTTGTGGGTCGGTTCTTGCGGTGTCCAATCGTGTGGACGAGGTTTGTGAAACACCTCTTAGCCGCCGAACCACCAAGTGTTGGTCGACACAACGGGGACGTAGCGTGTTGGCAAGCACGTGAACCTCGGGAGAAAATCGATTGTCTCTCTTCTTTGTCATTCTCCCGGTGATTGGCTATATATTCATCTTGTGATTGGTTCATCCCCTACACGTCGGTAAAATCGCTCTACTCACTCATTTACATTCTTGCAAACTAGTTGATACAAGCTCTTTAGTGTAATTAGAATTGAGAGCTTGCTTTATTATTTACATTCATCTAGTTGAGCTCTTTAGAGTAGCAAGGTTGAGAGCTCTTAGTGAGTAATTACATAGCTAGTTTATGTGCCTAAGTATTCATTGCAACTAGAATTGTTGGATAGGTGGCTTGCAACCCTTGTAGAGCTAGAGCAAGTTTGCATTACGCTATTTGTCATACTAATCAAATTGCTCTAGTTGATTTGTAGATTTTTAAATAGGCTATTCACCCCCCCTCTAGCCATATTAGGACCTTTTCATTGGGCCTGGTAGGGAGGTTGGCGTCATATCTAATAGGCATCAGGGCATACTTAATGTCGTGCGAGAGCAGATAGAGGGGTATGCACCGTTGCACCATCGTTGGTGTACTCGGCACATTGCTGAGAATCTACTCCGGAAGGATGGTGTCAAGGGTAACTTTGATCTGTTCCAGAAGGCTGCTCGACAGCTTGAGGACAAGTACTTTAAGAAAAAGTTGGAGCAGGTCAGAACCGCATCAAATAAGTTGCTATTGGGGATACGTGGTATGCCCGTGAATGCAATCGTTCAATTCACCTTCTATAAGCTTGTTGCCTGGTTCAACGATAGACACGCCCATGCATTGCAGTTGCGGAGTGATGGAGAGATATGGGCTCCAAAACCAAAGGCACACCTAGAAAAGGCAAGAGAAAGGGCTGGCACATATGAGGTTGCGCTGGGGCAGGTAATAATCTATAAGTTTTATTCATACATGTGTTCGTGAAGTAACATGAGACTATGTTTTATTCGATGCAGGACCTTCTGCACATTTGTCCTAGAACCCACAGTGGGATCCTACACCTTTTTGCCTGTGTTCTCTTTCCCGACGCCATGGGTCACAGTGCGTCCTGGATGTGGATCCACTGCCTCAGTGACTGGGACCAGGCGGGTCAGTACAGCTGGGGCTCTGCAGTCTTATGTTTTCTATACCGTCAGCTGTGCGAGGGGTGTCATCGGTCTTTGTCCAACCCATCACTTGGTGGATGCGTGTACCTATTACAGCTGTGGATGTGGACTCGTCTTCTAGTTGGCCGTCCAGAGGTTTTGGATCGTCGTGAGTGGTTCCAAGGTCAGCCTCCAAGTCGCCAGCCGACGTGGGCGTACCTTTGGGACCAGGTCAGGGTTCTGCACACGAGGATAGACCGGGCGTACATTGAGTACACAAACGAGCTAGACATGCTGACGGCGTCTAATGTAAGTAAATTTTATTTTCCATGCTTCTTGGAAAAGGATTAGTATACCATCTAACATCTTATTTGGACATGTTGCAGGTGGAGTGGGAGCCATATGGTGGAGAGGACGCACTTCCTTTTCAGCTGAGCAATGTTTGTGGGGCCACCAACGACTTCTATAGTATGAGGTGCCCTCTAATCTGCTTCTATGTTGTCGAGTTCCACCTGCCAGATAGGGTTGCACGCCAATTTGGAGTGAGACAGCTTTGGCCTACGGCTCTGTTCTCGACTAGCGTTGACTTACACAAGTAAGTGTTTTGATATTTCAAATGTCTTATGATGATGGTCCATTTCTATTAATATGGTGACACGTACATGGATTCATGTAACAATGACATACGTGCAGGTTGGATCGTCAGAGGAACAAGAAGATTTATGACTGGGAGAGGCACCACCAGTCCTTTATTGAGGAATGGGAGGAGATGCACGACAACGTAGACGACAACAACGAGCCGCACACTAACCGTGAGTTCAGGTGGTACCAAGCTTGGTACCAGCGTGCGACACGGTGCAGGCTAAGGCTACAGTGGACCAAAGCTGACTACGCCGACATCGAGTCCTCCGACTATGAAGACACGGCGTACGACCAGTCGACTCGTGCAGGAAGGCAGGTGGAGGCAGGACCGATCTTGGATAGAGTGGTAAGCCAATTGCCTTATGTTTGTACGTTAAGTTGCATAACAATACATTAGGCGTTCTTGGACCGACATTAGGAGTTATCTATTGTAGTTAGTGCAACCTTCGAGCCGTATAACCCTTATAATACGTTAGATTCTTGTACAAAAGAAAACAAAACATATTGCTATCTATTCAGAAGTATTAGTATTGAGAACTTTGTTGCAGGGCAATACACTCAAATGCTCAGTTGAAGAGATCGAGCGCGTTCGGCCGAGAGTCAATGACGACTACATACTTGGCTTCCTGGATGTAAGATTAAAAATATTCTTTCAAACATATCATTAATACGTTATATTCTTTCAGTTAACATAGTTTTGTACAACAGAGGCTGTCACATCGTCTACGCCGTGCGGCTGGTCATTGTGGTTGCAGGACAGACACGACGCAAGACGTGTACGTTCCTTCCGCAGGAAGAGAAGGCTTGGGTTCCTCTAGTCAAGTAGCTACAGGGGATGGGGACGAGGACGAGGAAGACGACAACAACGACGACGTGGACAAGAGGCACGAGGAGCTTGGCCCCTCTCAGCTCCATGACGCTCCCTCGACTCATCCTACACCGCCTCTAGGCACTAGGCGACGCCGTCCGCATGACCCTTACACTCTCTCGGTCACAAGGGTAAGGGCAAGAGTAGGAGGCAGTGAGGGATGTGGTAGTTGTCAGTATGCACTATTATGAATTTTGTATTTACTTTTCTATAACTATTTGGGACTGTAAGGACATTGTGGACTATTTGGACTTTGCATGACATATTATGTTGGTTGTGATGTTCGTTGTGGTTGCATTATGCTCCTTGGATGATTAAATGTTTGGAATATATATTGATGTCTCTGTTTGTAACTGTGGATGCTCCTAAAACAAGGCAAACTGTTGCGAATTTTTCCCGTAAAACATTAATCATACTACACTTCTATAAAGGCACAAATGTAGTACACAGATTAACTATAAATTTATTAGAACGTGTATAATCCAAACGTATCGTACATACACTTTGTAGATTAATCTAGGGTTACCAAGCAACAGTGAACGAATCTATGCTTTTCAGACAATAAACATAGACTTTTCAGATACAGGGACAGCATCAAATTATCACATCACTGATATAGTATTGGCATGCAAGGAAGCACAACTCCACTCTATCTCCACCATCCATCTTATTATTGTTTGATCCAAGGGCTTAGGTGAAGAGGCACACGGATCACTGACATGGCACACTGAGAGACCTCCATTCCTCCTCTCAACCTATAAATAACCACTCACTCCCTCTCATTCACACACACAACAAGGAAGAAGAACACTCCTCAGCATTTGTTTTCGTTGTAGTACCAATGTCTAGAGGGTCGTCCAAAGGGAGAGGAAAGGGGAAGGGAACTACCTGGGGGTGGGAGGGTCCTCTTAGTCCTGATTTCTTTGAGGAAGCTCTTTATGAGAGGTTTCCAGTTGAGAGCAAAAGTGATTTCACCAAAGAGGCACCACTGAGAGGATACGATGAAAGGAAAGAAGAGTGGCCAAAATGCATGCATGGTGAGGACTGCCTAGTGCAAATGTTCACCGAGGGAATAGATGGAGGTCGTCATTTCTTCAAATGCCCGCGAGCATGGGTAATTGCTATTACTATTTGTTTCTTCAATATGTTTGTCTTGTATATAACTTACACGACATACTTATTGTAGTCTTCCTTGGCCGAAGAAAAATATGGGTTCAGTAGGTGGGTCGATCCTCGACCTATTTTATCCGTATGCGGAGTACATCTACTACCTATGGGACCGTATCTTCGATCTAGAAAGGGAAGTTAGCAGCGATTACAAGGACGACGGATAGGACGACAACAACAATGGTGCCGATTCATAGGAGGCACTCTGCAATGATCCATATTGCACCTGCCCTAACCACAATAACAAGGGCCTCCCACATCACCCCCGCCACCACCACCAACAACAACGGGAGGCTACTATGGAGAAGGTGCAACACAATTTGCTATGTGGCCACACTACTAGGATGACTTTATCTTTTTCACATGTACCTAGGTTTAATTACCTAAGGCATGTTAGGTTTAATTACCTAAGGCATGGTTTAATTACCTAAGGCATGTTAGGTTTAGTCAAAGAAAACTCTGTACCCAGGTTCGGTACATGTAGTCACATGCCATTTGATGTGTTTCGTGTGTTGATTTATATAATGCCGTACGTCGTTAGGTTTTTTGCAGCACGTGTTCATATTTCAATACGTCCGTATCATTAAGCGAAATATTAAGACCATAGATAATGAAAACAACCACATAATGAAAAGTTCAATACTATGCCACATTACACAACATATTAATACTACAACTACGTGCCGACAGTAGACATAGGGGCAAATGCACTTCTAAATCCTTAGTCTAAAATATACTGAGTAAGCAACTCATCATCCGAGTACCAGTCCTCTACTACAACCCTATTGCTATGGCTAGGCTCAACTACGTTGCTCTGACCTGCCTGTCGCTTGTAGTAAGTGGCCTCCGCTTCATCTGCGGCCGCTACGGCCTGAGTGAAGAACGCATTGTCATCCTCCTCCGCCTGTAAGCCCGCCTCTGCTAGAGCGATGAGCTCGCTCAGTCTGCCAGTGTCGTCCTCAGCCTCCTGCGCCTGCATGCCCGCCTCTGCTAGAGCGATGAGCTCGCTAAGTCTGCCAGTGTCGTCCTCAGCCTCCTGCGCCTGCATGCCCGCCTCTGCTAGAGCAATGAGCTCACTCAGTCTGGCAGTGTCGTCCTCATCCTTGTCTCTCTCATCAGACAACACAATCGGTGATTGAACGGTGCGACCAGCTCGCGATCTATGATCATCTAACTTCTTCTCCTCATACCTTGCACGAGCCACCTCTGCCGCATGTTTCCCGCTATAACCAATCCCTTCATGTATAAAATACAATCAATTAGCAACGCGGTTATATTACATTTAAAACCAGGCAACGAAAAAAAGTTTTCAAGCACTCACTGGCACATAATGTAGCAACATGCTCGTTCAAGACCTGCATCTGTACTCTTGTCTCCTCCCTTGCCTCATTCCTTGCCCTCTCCTCCTGTAACGTCATCCGCCTCTCCAATCCCTATTTGTTAAGCCCAACATCGATCGGGTTACAAATATCGTGCTGTCTAGCAAACTCACACATCTTTTCTTTGTGATGTTTAACGAATAGGTTGACGTAGTCAGGTCCATATCCCCTCTTCTGTGCAATTAGTTGCCTCTTCTTCAGTTCATCCAAGAACTTAGCTTGACCATCATAACATTCCCAGCTGCATTTTCTAGTGCTCTGTTCAAAAGAAATATTATATCATATATGTCTTAGCAAAACAAACAAAATATGATTTCATGTTTACCAGAAAAATAACAAACCTCATCATACTCAATCATATGGCCGCAATAATGGCCTATTCCAAGCTCCGAAGGGACTAGGCCATAGTTGGATTTTACAGCACATTCGCACATGACATGAGGTGCTTTGTAGATTACCCTTTCTTTCTTCTTTTCCTTAACCCTCCGCGGTTCTTCCGGCCATTGGTTCTTAGGACCATACAACTACTCCTTGAAACGATACTTCGCCATTGAAAACACCTAAATAATGAGACATTAATACATGAACACATATAGCTCAAGATTTCAACACATACACTTTGCACTTACTTCATGCTTGTTTGGACACACAAACTCCAATGTATTCTCAGGGTTTATCATAGCTCGATCTCCGCAATCGCACATAGGAGGTTCCTCGAGTCGTCTAACTACGGCTAGGTGCTTCTCCTTAGCCATCATTGGCGGAGGGTTAGGGGGTGGAATCCACCACTTGAAGTGCTCACGTGGATGCCTCCCTCTAAACCAATCGTCGAAAAAGAGGTACCTAGGATCAAACTTGTCTGCACCATCGATCCACTGAAAGAAAAAGCACCTCTCATGGTCCTACACAACGAGATTCCAACAAAATATTAGTAGCATACTTACACAAATAAAGAAAAAGGATAGTGCAAACAATTTCTTACATTAAACCGACTACATGTGTACAAGCAACGCGCTGCTGTGTCTGGATGTTTCGATTGAAAAACATGGGCCAGGAAACCACAGTCACAGTTAGGGATAGGGAGGTCAGGAGGGACAGGGGCATCTTTGCTAGACGCGTCGGGGTATAATTCTCGAGGACGACCCCGTTTTCGCCAAAACTCCTCCCGAAACATTTCTTGCATCTAACAAAACGGATGTAATTTAACAAACATAAATCAAAACATCACAAATAAATGTCAATGAGAACCATAACTACAATACAACCAATTTCGTTCTAAGAACCGAAAGCAGTTAACATTAAACCCTAAACCTAGGGTTTCTCATTTGATCCACAACAATGAACCCATAACATAACTACATGCGCCTAGGTTTGCTAGCTTTTTCTACGCCTTGGAATCAACCTACGGTTGTATAATACATATATTGAGGGATACAATGAAACCCTAGGTGATGACGATTCTTAGGTTAAAAAATCCGACTAATATATACCGAATCGATGCGAAAAAAACAAGGAGGGGAGCGAGGATACCTTGCTCTTGAAGATCTACGGATCAAATCAAGGTTTTCAAGGTCCAATATGACGATTCGTGAGGTAGGGTGAAGTGGGGAGAGAAAAACCCAAGAGGGAGGAGAAAGAAGAGGAAGAACGCTCGGGCAAGAAGGTTGGGCCGGGGTTAAATACAGGGAGCTCGGCGCCGGTCACTCTGACGCCGAGCCCCCTGGCAGGTCATCGACCGTGCCCAGGAGCTCGGCGCCAGAGACGCTGGCGCCTAGCTCGGCGCCAGCATCAATGGCGCCGAGCTAAGGGTCTATTTCCTGAATTCTTTCCGCCAGGGGTCTATTTGTGAGAAACTTAAAAAAAAGGCCAAATTGTAAAAAAATCGGACGACAGGGCAGGGTGAAGTGAGTCTTTCCAATTTTACCATTTTCGTAAGCCTTTTTACAAAAATATATAGGTCAAATCTTGAAGTGCAGCATACGACTATACGAGCCAACAGATGTATACTTGTCTATTGAAGAATTTTGTACGATTTATTGAAAAATAAACAGTATCAGATTGACATGTAGTATCGAGAAATAGCTAATGCATGTCTCGTGTTATATATATATATATATATATATATGTATATATATATATATATATATATGTATATATATATATGTATATATATATATATATATATATGTATATATATATATATATAAAGAACCATGCCTTGCGTTAGTACGCAATCTCGTTAAAAATATTTCTTTTACGGCCTCAATGTCCGGACAGGCACATCCGTACGCTCGTGCCTGCACTCGGTTTTGCGCGCCTCACGTGGGAGCCCGCGCCATCCCAAATGTCACCAACATCGAGAAGAGGGGGAGAGGACAAGGCCTGCCTATGCCTCTGGGTCGGATGCCTAGCCGGCGCTAGAAGAAAGAGGAGACACGGAGGCGAGGCAGCAGTAGGCGAGGAGGAAGAGCAACACTCGATTTACTTTTGAATAATTCTGATACTACACTTGAACATACGTCTGAAGATAGATAAAACACTTAAAACATACATCTGAAACACTTGCAAAAACACCTTAAAAACATTTGAAACCATTGTAAAACATACGCAACATCTAGATAAAAAACTTACAACATATGTGTGAAACATATGCAACATCCAAATAAACACACTTAGAATATATATCCGAAAAAAACAAATGAAACATTAGGAACAAAAGCTTGCAGCATACGTGTACAACCAATGCAACATATGCAACATCTCAATCTACTTTTACAACATCCATATGAAACACTTGTAACATACGTACGAAACATCTGAAACGCTTGAAACATAGGCTTGCAACATTCTCTTTCAGCGCAACATTTCCTTGTTGCTTACGAATAGAGGCTCATCGGCGTGTGGAGTTCATCGGCGTAGAGCTCGTCATTGGCGTGGAGCTCGCCGCTCTCGTGGAGAAGGCCACGACATGTCTGGTGGAGAAGGTCGTGGTGGACGGGAGGCGCAGTGGAGAGGGAGGAAGACCGGCTGCCGCGCTTGGGCACGGTGGAGATGCCGGCCGGTGAAGCGGAGACACAATGGAGGGGAGGCACGGTGGAGAGTGCGGTAGCTGAGGCGGCGCAGCAGAGCGCGGTCGTGGTGGTGAGGTGAGTTTTTTTAGAACGGTTGCGGGGCGAGTGGACGAGCATATAAGAGGTGGTTGTTGGGCTAGCGTCGCGGCGTAGCAACGGAGCGTCCGGGTGGACGGACACCCGCTTCCCATAATTTCAGTTTTAAGGCCTTGTTTAGTTGGACCCCAAAGTCCAAAAAGTTGCTACAGTACCTGTCAC
>NW_027096779.1:0-19194 GCF_019320115.1 Miscanthus floridulus | reverse complement strand
AGAGGTATCTCCCCTGAAATGCTTTACTGAGGAAACAGTATCTGAAGACTATAAGTGCCGGTGGACAGATCTTTATCGCGAGTACCTGAAAAAGAGCTCCTCACTGTGTAAGCTGGCGGACCAAGAAGCACGGGACCATGGGTTCCGGGAACTCTACCAAGACTACAAGCGGGTAAAGAATCTCATCCATCGGAAGCAGTGCTTTTGGTTGCCAGCATCCTGATGTATGTGTCTTTCTGGTGTGCCTGCAGATCCTGTACGACGCCGAGGACTTTGACGCGAGCCCACGGAGCCACTTGGAACTTTTGAACGAGGCCTGCGCGATATACCAGGTGGTCTATGAGCGTGCGATGGTCGGCAACGAGGTGAGCAAGTGCGGGTTCGCGTGGAAGGTGGCCGGCCGTGCCCTGTGCGAGCTCTACCTGCTGAAGCATGGCGGCGAGAGGGTCACCTGCCTGCGCTCCGTTCTTGAGGATGCTTTCAAGAAGTACCGGGCGTAGCATTGCTGCATTAAGCAGGGAGGATGGTGTGACTGTGATGTCTATATGTGTGTATGTATAGTACGCTATATGTATATCGCTGGGCTGTGTCCAACAGGTGACCCATAAGGGCATTTAAACGCAAAATATGTCTCAGATAGTACTCTATCAGCTTCCAACAGAAGACATATTTTGGTTGCCAAGAGAGGTAGAACCTAAATTTGAACATCCTCTTCGGGAGACGGAGACTCATTCACAGAAAAGGCTATCTTTTGAGTCTTTGTTGAAGAAGACTAAGAATAGGTATTGAAACCTTTTGTTCGTAGGCTGTAGCAATATCAAACATGAAATGGGTCTTTTGTATTTTTTAGTGACTGCCGATCCATGCTACCTATCCGGCTATCCGAAACGGACCTAAATGTCTAGGCCTCATCGGCCCATGCTGGATTGACCGGACCTGTAATTAGGCTGCTTGCTCCTATTGCTTTCGGCCTTTTGGGGGAGGAACAGGAAGAGGCCGGTCTGCTCCTGCCGCTGGGCAAACAAAAGAGCACGGAAATCGACAGGGAGATGCTCGGTGTTGCAGGCCGTGGCAAGCAAGTGATACCGGTGGCAACGAATATCATCAGACTCTGAATCCGACAAATGACAAGGTTTCCGAATCATCCTGTCCACGCAATTGTCGCGGTAAGCCGGCACTCCGATTTTCCACGAACCCAACCCCGCATCGTGTCACTACGCCCAACCATTTGTGGCGTTCGCTCGCTGGCTCGCTGCCATGGCCACACACCTCCACCGCCTGCTGCTGCTCTTCCTCCCTTCGCTCCTACTCTTCCGCCGCGGCACGCCGCCGCCGCCGCCTCCCAATCCCAGCGCTGCCGTGTACCCTGTCGTGCTGGTGCCGGGAAACACCTGCAGCCAGCTCGAGGCGCGCCTCACGGACGCGTACGAGCCGCCCCCGGAGTCGCCGCAATGCGGCGCGGGCAGCAACGAGCGCGGCCGGTGGTTCCGACTGTGGAGGAACGCCACGGCCATGGACGACCCCGCCGTCGCGCCGTGCCTCTCCGACCAGCTCCGCGTCGTCTACGACCCCGCCGCCCGCGACTTCCGCAACGTGCCCGGCGTGGAGACCCGCGTCCTCGGCTTCGGCTCCACCGCCGGATTCCTCGCCGACACCGAAGCCAACAAGTAAGCACTGAGCCCGGCCGCCGTCGCCGGCCTACCCTACATACAGTCGCGAACACGCACGTGCTGACCAGCCAGACCTGTACCTATACTATATGGCCCGGCCATACACAGAGACCTGTGCATGAGGAGGCTCGTCGAGGCGCTGCAGCAAGCGGGGTACCGCGACGGCGAGACGCTGTTCGGCGCGCCGTACGACTTCCGTCAGGCTCCCGCCGCGCGGGGGCAGCCGTGCCGTGCCTTCGGGCGGTTCACCCGGCGGCTGAGGGCGCTCGTGGAGCGCGCGAGCAGGGAGAACGGGGAGAAGCCCGTCGTCCTCGTGTCGCACAGCCAGGGGGGCTACTTCGCGCTGGAGTTCCTGAACCGGAGCCCGCTGTCGTGGCGCCGGAAGTACGTCAAGCACTACGTCATGGCGTCCACGGGCCCCGGCGGATTCCTGCTCCCCCTGCGGAACCTCGCTTCCACGCCCGGCGAAGCGGTGGAAGCCCCCGATGCGTTCGTGGCTCTGCCGTCGCCGGTGGTGTTCGGCGCCGGCACGCCGCCGCTGGTCGTCACGCGGGACAGGAACTACACGGCGAGCGACATGTTGGAGTTTTTGACGGCGATCGGGGTGCCCCCGCTCGGGGTGACGCTGTACGAGACGCGGGCGCTCCCGGTGCAGCTCGGCTTCCGGGCGCCGCTGGTGCCGACGACCTGCGTCAACGGCGTCGGCGTGTCCACGATGAAGCAGCTGGTGTACTGGGACGGCAACTTCAGCGAGACGCCGGAGGTGGTGTACGGCGACGGCGACGGCTTGTTACCCTTGGCGAGCATACTGGCGCTCGACACGGTGATCGGCAGTGACCCGAGGCAGGAGTACTACAAGTCTATCAAGCTTGCCGACACGTCTCACGCCGGCGTTGTCTCAGATGCTGCGGCCTTGAAGCGTGTCGTTGATGAGATTCTTTGGAGCACTCCGATGTGAGGAAGCGTATCAGAGATCAACACTGTCACCAGTTCGATAGTCAATTGATTTGCAAGAGCTACTCAATATTTTTATTCTAAAAACATAAAGTTTTATAACTCCTAAAAATATATCGAAAGGAATAGAGAAGGCCATCTACAAGTTTATAATAATTGACTCCTAAAATATAGTATAGAAGATAATTTTATATCAGGAATCCTACACTATTTCTAAATTATCATAATCACTTTTATATATTATTTCTCTCTTGTACATTTGCATCTTCCTACTCTTTATTCTTTTCACTCTCTTCCACCTTTAGATTGGCCGACAAACACGCGCGGGGAGAGAACATACGCGCGACTCAAAAACGCGTAACTTTCCGCGGGTGACTTTTCCCAAGTTCTAAAAGATACATTAGGAGTTATTGAAGAAGGGTTTTTTCTCGTCTTGCTAAAAACCAAGGATTAGGAAGTGATTTAGGGAACTCTCGGAGATGCTCTAAGTAGTGCCTCCATCCAAAAATAAGAACTTCACTTTAGGTAGTATGGACTAAATCAAACCACCGAGTATTAGTACCTAGTTTTTTTATATATATTGGATGAAATTTGAGATTTATTGACTAAAAAGGAAAAGCAAATGTGACCATAACCACGCGTTGCAACAGAACATACAACTTGTTGCACAATCACTTTGACGATATACAGTTTGGAGGTTTTATACAACCATCGTCATATGTTCTAGCTAGCAAGGTGACCCGTGCAAATAGCACGCGTAACTATGTTTGCGTGGGTAGCTAGTTTATTTTCACCTTAGCTATTAGGCTTTTTAGATGAATTTGTTGGAAAGAAAGTTTGTTTGTTTATTTGACTATAATTGTTCTCTCTGGATACTCTCCAAATACAGCTATATACATGAACTCCATACATCATCAACCAAATCCTTGGTTTAAAGATCTCTTCTCCTTTTTATTCCACTCCTTTCTAGTGGCCGCGCAATTTTTGCTGAGGCGAGACACTAGTATCCTTCAGTTCTTTGGTGAGCTTAATAAAATCGTTGTCTAAGCCTTTTACAAAATTTTATTTAACCCTCTTATAAATTTAAATTTTGAATAACACATACCTTACTCAAAATATATATTTTTCTTTTTTCTCTAAAATATCTTTACATTCATCATGATATGGCAATCAGCTGTTAGTGGGCCCCGTCATCACACCAATATCCATTGGCTTAAGCATTTCAAAACAAAACTGTGGAACCATCACTGACACCAGTAAATTGTTGACCTCTGACCTCCTACTTATGCTACTCTTATTTGTTTTCCGATTGTGTATAGTTTTTTGCAAATAAAAAATAAATCCAAACTATGTCCTTTTTGGTTGCTTTCGAGTTTCTCACACATGCCTACCACGGAATTGATCGATCAATAGCGTATAAGATATTTTCCTCAAAAAATAGCGTATAAGATATTAAAATAGAATTTGTTTTTCATGGTTTTATCATAATCTCTACTAACAAAACATGTGTTTCCTTCATTGGCCATCCATGTGAACCCTACCAAAATGGTGGAATTCTCCTATTGTTTTTAAATAGTAATAAAACACTATCACTAGTCATAGCACATGAGAATCCTCACTATGAGGTATTTAGTAGGGAAAGTTTATACTAAATTTTGAATACTAAAACACTAGGAGAACCCCACAACACTAAGAGAAATTGAGAATTCTGGTTGTGGAAAGATGCGAAATTTGATCCATGATCATTGTAATCGGCACACTCAATTTAGTTGTTCCCTCTTGACGACACATCAATGGTGATGCTAACATGCACCTTACTCATAGATCCGCAGTTGCCTTTTTCCTAACATATCTTTATATTCATCACACAATACTGCTAATGTCTGATAGAGCCACTATTGCCTCAAGGAACTGCTAGTCTGCCCATCACCACCCCAACATCCATTGACGTAAGCACTCCCAAACAAAACTGTGGAACCATCGCTGACACCAGTGAGATGTTGATCTCTAAACTATTACCTATTTTACTCAACCGCATAGTTGTTGAAAGTGTAATAGGAATTGTGGAATACGTGGTGTATTACTCAGGGGCCTTTGTTGTGTACATATAGGCATGATGGGGAGCCAGATACGGCAGGCCCATGGGCCGTGTCACGTTTACAATCTAACACTCCCCTACAGTCGGAATTAGGAGCACCGCGAACATTGAGACTGGACCTAAACTCCACGAAGACGGACGTCGGAAGGCCCTTGGTGAAGATGTCAGTGTACTGAGATGTCGTGGGGACATGAAGAACTCAAATTTCTCCAAGGGCGACGCGGTCACAAACAAAGTGTAAATCAATCTCCACATGCTTGGTCCGCTGGTGCTGAACGGGGTTGGTGGACAGATAAACGGCACTGACATTGTCACAGTACACAACGGTGACTCGCCGAAGAGGGCAATGGAGCTCATGGAGGAGTTGACGCAACCAACACGCCTCCGCAACTCCATTTGCGACAGCGCGGTACTTGGCCTCTGCACTAGATCTGGAGACTGTCGCCTGATGCTTGGAAGACCAGGAAATCAAATTATCACCCCAAAATACACCATAGCCAGAAGTGGAACGGCGAGTATCGGGACAACCGGCCCAATCAGCATCAGTGTACACAGTGAGATCAGCAGTCGAGGTGTGAAGAAGGTGAAAACCGAGGTCTAGGGTACCCTGAATGTAGCGCAGAATGCGCTTCATGGCGGCGAGGTGTGGCTCTCTCGGATCATGCATATAAAGACAGACCTGTTGAACGGCGTAGGCGAGATCAGGGCGCATGAAGGTGAGGTACTGAAGCACGCCAGCAATGCTGCGAAAATGTGTCGGATCAGCCACTGGGACACCATTAGCAGACATCTTGGCGTGAGTATCGATAGGTGTACTGCAAGGCTTGCAGTCACGCATACCAGCATGGTCCAGAATATCCAGCATATACTGTCTCTGAGAGAGGAATAAACCATCAACTCGACGATCAACAGAGAGACCCAAGAAGTGATGAAGAGGACCCATATCTGTCATAGAGAATTCCCACTGGAAAGCTGCAATAACCTGCTGGAGAAAACTCGGTGACGAGGCAGTGAGAACAATATCGTCCACATAGAGAAGCAAAAAAGCTATGTCAGCACCGCGGCGGTAGATGAACAGAGAGGTGTCTGCCTTGACCTCAACAAACCTGAGAGAGGTGATGTGACCGGCAAAGCGACTGTACCACGCGCGAGGTGCCTGCTTTAGTCCATATAGTGATCTGTTCAACTTGCACACATAGTTGGGTCGGGAGGAGTCAACAAATCCAGATGGCTGCTCATAGTAAACGGTCTCGATCAATGTCCCATGGAGGAAAGCATTCTTGACGTCCAACTAGTGAATCAGCCAAGAGCGAGACATAGCCAATGTAAGAACAATGCGGACTATGGCCGGCTTGATGACTGGACTGAAAGTCTCCTCATAATCAATCCCCGGGTGCTGAGTGAAACCTCAAAGCACCCACCTGGCCTTGTAATGATCAAGAGAGCCATCAGCCAAAAACTTGTGATGATAAACCCATTTACCGGTGACGACGTTAACACCGGGTGGACGGGCAACCAAAGTCCAGGTGTCGTTGGCCAAGAGTGCATCAAACTCGGCTTGCAGCGTTGCTCGCCAGTTGGGATCAGTTAAGGTGGAGCAAAAGGTCTTCAGCAGGGGCGAGAGGGGCGCCATGTGAAGGTTCAGGCGATCCACTAGCTAAATAAAACCAGACTTGCCTTGAGTCCACATGTTGTGATCGTTTACCACAGGCACTATGGACTGAGGCTGTGTAGCAGCAGTGCGCCCAGCTCTACTAGCAGCAGCCTAGGATTGAGCGTCCTTAGGGGCAGCAGAGCCGGATGCCAAGGGAGCACTAGTAGGACCTGATCCAGAGCCCACGATGGACTGAGGCTATGTAGCAGCAGTGCAGCCAGCTCTACTGGCAGTAGCCTGGGACTGAATGTCCACAGGGGCAGCAGAGCCGGACGCCGTGGGAGCTCCAGCAGGACCCAAGCCAGAGCCTAGTTCGATGGCGGGTGACGTGCTGGGCGTAGCAGCAGCAGCAGTACCGCCCAAGCCAGAGGGCGATGAGCTGGGCACCGACGAGTGGGCACCAGACGCCCTAGGTGCTGATGCGAGGGCATGAGGTGTGGCGAGATCGCCGGGAGGAGTACCTGCAACCACAGCACTTGGCCCGATGGGCATAGTGGAAATATCATTATCGTTTAAAGAATCCAAAGTGGTGGGATCCGAGGGTGAGGTCGACATCTCAGAAAAGGGGAACATGGACTCATCAAAAACCACATGACGGGAGATGATGATCCTGTTGGAATGGAGGTCGAGACATCGATAACCCTTGTGATCAAAAGAGTAACCAAGGAACACACACAAGGAGGAACGAGGTGATAGTTTGTGTGGAGCGATGGAGGATAAGTTGGGATAACAGGCACATCCGAAAACTCGAAGATGAGTGTAGGAAGGATGAGTACCGTAGAGACCAAAAAACGGTGTGAGGCCGCTGAGGGTCTTAGTGGGATGACGGTTAAGGAGATAGGTGGCAGTAAGTAGGGAGTTAGCCCAATAGACCGGTGGAAGGCTGGCCTAAAAAAGTAGAGAGCGCACAATATTATTAATGGTACGAAGAGCGTGCTCGGCTTTACCGTTTTTCTGAGAGGTGTATGGGCATGACATGCAAAGGACGGCACCCTGTGAGAGGAAGAACGTGCGGGCCAAGGAGTGATCGAACTCATGGCCATTATCGCACTGGACGGCCTTGACAGGAGTGCCAAACTGCATGCGCACATAGGCAAAAAAGTTTGAGTGGGTGGCAAAAGTATCGAATTTAAGACGAAGCAGAAATGTCCAAGCATAGTGGGGGCAATCATCGACAATAACAAGATAATATTTGTAACCCGACACACTAGCGACAGGGGATGTCCAAAGATCATAATGTATTAAATCAAATTTGTTGACAACTCGAGAGGAAGATGTCCCCAAAGGAAGACGAACATGACGGCCTAATTGGCAAGCATGACATATGTGATCACGTTTGGGTTTATTACATGGAATAGCATGAGAGGTAATAAGCTGGGACAGAGCTTTGGAGCCGATATGACCGAGGCGACGATGCCACAGGGTTGAGGTGGAGGTAGGAGCTGCGAGTGTGGGTATGCTGCTGGTGGGTGGGAAGAACAAGTAGAGGTCACCCGTGCTATTGCACCTGGTGATCACGCTCCGTGTTTGAAGGTCCTTCACAGAAAGGCCAAAAGGATCAAACTCTATAGAACAATTATTATCAGTGGTGAACCAGCGTACTAAAATTAAGTTCTTAATAATGCCAGGTGAAACTAAAACATTATTTAGAACAAGAGGACGACGCGGTGCAGGAAAAGAGAATGAACCAATAGAAGTAACGGGCAGCAAGGCACCATTACCAACAACGATGGATTAAGGACCAGACAAGGAGGGAGGCCGAGGAGAAGAGATAATACCAGAGTTGGCGGTCATGTGAGAACCGGCACCAGAATCAGCATACCACTCGCCGGGGTTGGTAGGCGGCGTTAGGGACATCGTGTTGAAGTTATTGACGAGTGACGCCTGCTCCCAAGATTCACCAAACATGGGGTTCCACGGCGTAGGCAGAGGTGGTGTACCCGGCGAGGACGTCGAAGACGGGGCGAACTTGGGAGCTACGCCTCCATACGTGAAGCCTGGAGGTGGCGGTGCAAACCCTGGGGCCGTCGCCTGGTAGTAGGGCATCATGTTGAATGCAGGCTGGGGGTGGTCGTATGGCACGGACGGAGGACGCAACATGTGGCTAGGTAGACCACTGTAACCGTGCAGCCATAGCTACACAGTACCAAACTAGGGATTGGTGTGACCTGTGCCTAGGCCAAATGGTGCGCCACCACCATGTCGAGGTCCACCAGTGCCACCACCAGACTTGCCACCGCGTCCACGGCGGTGTGGGTTGCGCGATCCAGCAGGGGCGCCGGAACCAGTAGGGCCAGTGCAGGAGGACGCTACGGAGGTGGCATTGGTGCAGCGACCAGGGACGGCGACGCCGGTGGTGTGGCATGAGTGTCGTCGGTAGTGATGTCATTGAGGTTGATCTCCTCGAGGAGCAGCAGCGTGCATGGCCCATTGAACGTGGGGAAGGGCCACTGCATCTTCATATTCGACACCATGTGGCGAAATTTCTCGTTGAGGCCACAGAAGAGGGTAAGGACGAGTTGCCGATCACCGATCGGATCACCGAACTCAGCGAGGGAGGCAGCCATCATCTTAAGGCGGCGGTAGTAGTCCGTGATGGAGAGGGCACCCTACTTGAAGGAGTAGAATTTAGCCTCCAGCAGTAGGGCGTGAGACTCACGCTGCCCGAGGAATTCATCCTCAAGGTAGAGCGAGGCAGGGCGGGCGTTGGGATCCCGAATCATCAACGATTGCTGCAGATCATAGGACATGGTGTCGTAGACCCAGGTGAGGACACAATAGTCCATGGTCGACCATGTGGAGCGCTCAGGGTAGGAGTCATCGGAGAGCACGTGATCCTTGATATTGTACTTGCTGAGGACGATGAGGAAGAGGGAGCGCCAGCGGCCATAGTTGTTGGCCGGCTTCTCTAGGGTCACGGGAATCAGGATCTTGATGTTGATGACGGCGATGGCCTGCGTGTGCAGGGTGGCGTTGGCAGCTTCCTTGGCAGCGAGCGCCTGGTTGCGAGCGGCATAGGCCTTGTCCTCGAGGCGCTTGGCCTCGGCGGCATGAGCAGCAGCGGCGGCGGCATCGTCATTGCTGGGCGCCATCAGTAGCAGCAGCAGATGCCTAGCGATGGATCAGCAGCAGGCAGCGGCAGGAAGGTGGCCTGGTGAGGATGTCAGCAACGGGCAATGGAAGGGCCGGTGACATGAGGTCAGTGGTGGCGAGCCAGCGACGTAGTCAGTGGCGGCTAGGGTTTGCAGAAGCGGCCGTGGGAGCGAACTGTCTGTGATACCATGAAAGCGTAATAGAAATTGTAGAATACGCGATGTATTACTCAGGGGCCTGTGTTGTGTACATATAGGCATGATGGAGAGCCAGATATGGCAGGCCCATGGGCCATGTCATGTTTACAATCTAACAGTGAACTATGCTATGATCATTTTTGTTTGCACTTGTGTCTAAAAAAATCAAAACTATGTCCTTTTCATTGCTTTCGAGGTTCTTACATAGATCCATGAAGGAATTGATTAACCAATAGCCTAGCTATAAAATATCAAAATAGGATTTGTTTTTTGAGATTTTGCCATAATCTCGGCCAACTGAACATGTTTTCAATCTCCTTGGTCATCCATGTGAAAGATGTCAAATTTGATCCATGATCATTGTGACCGATACATTCTATTTAGTTTTCCCTTTCGATGATATCGGTGGTGATGCTAAAACATTTTAACCGAAAGCATAGCGAAAGAGCGAATCAACGATGTTAGGCTACAACAAAATGTCAATTTGAGATAGCGAGGCTTAGAGCATGATGGGAAAACGACGGGGGAATTCGAAGTGCTCCAATATTTTTTATGGACATGCCAATGCATTGGTAGCTTTGGATGGTGCTTGTGTGTGTGTTTTGTCCCTGCCATGAGTCCATGACGTTGCCTATAGTTTTCTTATCTTTTATATTACTACAAAAAAAAAACAAATTATAATGCTATTTGAATTTTACACTATCGTCTCTTTCCACACTTGAATATGGTTAGCTGATCATTAAAATCAACAGTACATATTTTCCCTTTTTTTATTAATCTTGTAATTTCTACACCTTCTCAGCCAATATGGTAGCTTCTTTTAGCACTATTGTATTAATCTAGAAAGATAGTCCACACAAAGAGTGCGGATAGTTGAATATGGTTAGATGATCGTTAAAAATCAAATGTACATATTTTCCCCTTTTTTATTAATCTTGTAATTTCTACACCCTCTCAACCATATGGTAGCTCCTTTTAAAATTATTGTATTATAATCTACTAGAAAGATAGGCCACAGAAAAAGTGCGGATAGCTAGTTTTATCTCATATATATTTGGATTTTTGTACCTTTGAAATAACGATAATGCTTTTCATCATACGTCCGACACGTTGGACACACCTTCTCCACTCATCCGCATTCTATAACCCACACACATCCGCTCGCTCGCTTCTCTCCTCCACGCACTCATCCGGTGGCTCGCTCGCTCACTGCCGCCACGCCCGCACCACGCTTCGGGACTGCTAGCACCCCGGGGATGGACGCTACGCCCGCGTCCAGCTCGTTGCCAGCCCACCCGTGCTCCCTCCCTCCCTTCCCCCTCCACGGCCTCCATTGTGATGCTGCACTCCCCAGCGATCCAGCTCCCGCTCCCCCCACTGGGGATGAGGACGGCGGCGGCGGCACCGACAAGGTAGGTCGATCCTCTTCTAGATCTAAGCCCTCCTCCTCCTCCGAATCTGAGAGACGCAGCGGTGGCTAGGGTTCCGGCGAGCTCTGTGATCCTATTCCCTCCACCATTCGGTAAGCTCAAAGGTGATGGGCCAAGGGCTAGAACAACCTGCACCTCGAACCTATCCCCTTGTTGTTTGTACGCCTTTTGTTGTTTCTCCATGTTGCAAGGGGATTTTTTCGATGTTTCAACAGATGATTTTTAAATGTTGCGATAGGGTGATTCATGTGTTGCAGAAAGGGAGTTCTAATGTTGGGATTGTTGCAATAGAGGATTTTAATTGTTGAAATTACCATTTTCAAATGTTGCAGCACTAAAAGGTGATTTTGAGTTGTTTCCATTTTCATGTTCCATGGTTGATTTTATGATGTTGCAGTACTACTGTTTGAGATGTTGCAGCGCATAATTTTTTGATGTTGTAGTACATAGTTTTCGATGTTGCGGTACATATTTTTTGATGTTGTACTACATAGTTTTGCGATGTTGCAGTATTTATATTTCGATGTTGGACTACACAGTTTACATAACTTGCGATGGTGCACTTGAAGTGTTTCGTGCTCTTGGGACAAGGACGTGGTGGGAACAGGGACAGGCCGCAGTGGACGCAATTCTATTTGATTTGATTCTATTCGATTATCGTTTGCGGGGCGTGCGGGTTTGGAAACAGGAGCGGCGTCCGAACGTATCTTGCCATTGAAATAATCAATTTTTCTTTCTTTGATTGTATTGGTCATATATCCATGCAACCTGTAACACCCTAAAATTTGCATCTTTTCAAAATAGGTGAAATTGATTTAATTGTGCATTTTGTGAACATTCAAACTTAGGGAAATAATAATTTTCATGAAATTAAAATCAAATATAAGGCTAGATACATGTTGATGCATTCATGCTGCTGTATATTTACTTTTGTGATGATTGGTTTTGACCAAAACTAAAAAGGAATTCAAAATCTTTTGAAAATGGATTTGGAAAATCTCTTTGGGGAAAAAGGAATTTCTTTTCCCTCTCCCTCTCTTCCTTCCATTCCAACCTGTTGGCCTAGTTCCTTGCCCAGCCTGTCTCCACCCTTCCTCTTTTCCCGTAGGCCCGCTGAAAGGTCCTTGTGTGGTTTTGGTAATTGAGTGACAACCCTAGGTGGACTAATTGTGTTTATATGAGATACACAGGTGATTAGTCCATAAGTACATGTGTGTGAGTAACATATGCCGTGAAGGTGAAAATGGTTTTGAGATATTGCAAAGCTCACACATGTGATGATGAAGGAGCTTATTACACATGAGACATGTCATTGAGTCATGTGATCAAGGTGGAGAAGATCAAGACAAGACTTGACTTGATGGACTAGTTGCAAGCGTGAAAGGCAAGTCGGAGGCTTTGGAGCAATGGATCATGTGGCGGTGAAGCTTGAGCAAGACTTGGCACCGATGGACGAAGACAACGGTGAAAAGCAAGTGAAGTCAAGATCGATGAACCAATATGATCACGTGATGATATAAAGTGGATCATATCATTATTGATCATGTTGGTGCATGTGTTGCATCGACATTGGAGGAGATGGAATGAAATATGTAAGGCAAAGGTATAACCTAGGGCATTTTATTTCACTGGTCATAGGTGTGTAGAAAAGTTGATGATCAGATTTAGGATAGATGGCCGTACTATCAAAAGGGGCAAACTTGTTTGCACATCGGTCATCTAGTGCCACTTGAGTGATCTAACTTTGCATCATCGCTAGGATCGAGTGGCGTGGCAAGTTGAGTGGCTAATCCTTTGGAAAATGTTTGTGAAAAGCTAACACACATACACATGATGGTGCACACTTGGTGGTGTTGGCATATTTACAAAGGAGAAGAAGTTAGAGTTGTCGTAAATCAACTTAGAGAAGAGAATTTTTTTTTGGTGTACTCTGAACTATAGGATGGTCCTTTAGTTGGAATACTATTTTGATCCATTGTGATTTGGATCAAGTATGCATGTGTGATGTGTAGCCCTCTGAGTAAGCTTTTCAAAATGTCTAAGATCATCGAAATCAGAGTTCGGAGCTAAGAGTTATAGCCGTTTTAGCGCTGAAAAGTCTATGACCGGACGCTGGCGCGAAAAACGACCGGACGCTGGGGTTCAGCGTCTGGTCAGCACCTGCGAGTCCAGTCACAGCGTTCGGTCAGTGTTTTTAGCGTGTCCAGAAGCGATTGGACATTGGGAGAGTCCGGTCAGTGATGACCGAACACGTCCGGTCGCTGAAAAACGTCGCTGGAACCTCTTTGTAAGTGACCGGACGTTGGGTTTTAGCGTCCGGTCGTTATGACCTGTGTGTTCGGTCAGTACTAAAAGTGCATCTAGCCCTTTAGTGGGTTTTGGATGATTGAATGACAATGTGATTAAAGGACTAACCTGTTTGCTAAGTGTGAACAGGTAATAGGTTATCTCACATGTGCTTAATGAAAGCCAAAATGATGTGTTGTTGTATAAACAATCTAGTTCAAGCACAAGACAACAATACAAATGGAATTCATATGAAGGCTTATTTCTTATGGGATTTTCATATACTATGTGAAAGCAAGCTCATGATTATTAGTTAATGAGACATGAGGGATTGCATATGGAATGGTCTCATATTTGAAGCTTGCTAAATTAAAATGAAAAAGATAACAATACATATGAATGGATGATTCAACACAAGATGTGACTTGATGGCTTGAGATGGTGAAGATAGCAAGGAAAGGCTTTGAGGTACTAAGCAAGGGTGAAGGGCAAGCGACGGCTTGGCGGCCAAAGAACCTAGCTAGGGTGAAGAAGAAAGTACTTGCATTTAGTTGAGGTACTAATCAAGCTAAGATGGTCATATTGATGTGAAGGATCAAATCTATAATAAAGTATTTGATGGAAGTGACTTGATACATTTGGGATTATTCAAACTTGATGAATGGAATCAAGTCACATGCTCAAGATGGCTATGCTCAAGTGAAAAGATCAACATCAACATGTTAGCACCCTTACTTGATGAAGATTGGAAGGGACGGCATCAATTCGAAAAGAAATCAACTCAAGTGGTATAAATTCATTTTTGTTTTGATCTTGAGTTTAATAGGTATGCCGTACTACTAAGAGGGATGCATCATATTGATAGATAATGTTTCATAAGTGCTCAAGCCAACCCATGTGAGTTTTGAGAATTTGAGCGACAAAAGAGCTAACTAATTTCTTGCTGGTCTGGCAATACCGGACGTGTCCGGTATTCATACCGGACATGTTCGGTATTTGACCAGCAGCTGTAAAGTTGTTGTTCTTAGGTTGGTTCATCGGGAGTTCTGACGTAGGTCGGGAGTTTCGATGGTCGGGAGTCCCGGCATGGGTCGGGAGTTTCGACGTCTCGCACTTCGACAGACTTGGAGGTTTCACTGTCCTGGTCATACCGGACATGTCCGGTATTCATACCAGATGTGTCCGGTATGGATGACTAGAAGCCAACGGCTAGTTTTCAAAAGCCTTAAGGGTCAGGAGTTCTGATGTGAGTCGGGAGTTCCGACGGTTGGGAGTTCCGACATACGTCGGGAGTTCCGACACCTCACTAACTTTAACTCAGTTACATGTTTTTCAAAATTGCTAAGGGTCGGGGGTTCCGACTTGAGTCGGGAGTTCCAACGGTCGGAAGTCCCGGCATTCTTCGAGAGTTCCGACGCCTCACAACATCACTGTAACTCAGTTACCGTTGGCGCAGTGTGAGTCATACCGGACGTGTCCGGTATATATGGCAACGGCTAGTTTTTCAAGGGGGCTATAAATACCCCCAAGCCTCCACCTTTGGAGGCTGCTGATTTTGCTGAGATAGACACACATTTTTTAGCCTTACCAACTCTCTTAAACCCTCTCTTAGTGAGTGTGTGATCCAAATTGCAAAATCAATTTGTGGGTTGAGAAAAAAATTTGAAAAAGAGAGCAAGCCACCACTTGAGCACTTGTGCTTATTGTCAATCTCGTGATTCGCATTTGTTACTCTTGGACTCTTTAGTCCTAGACGGCTAGGCGTCGCCGGAGAGCAACTGAGAGATTGTGGTTGCTTCGGAAAATTTGTAACGGTCGATTCCGCCGCCTCGGAATCAAATTAGTGGAAGGAGGAAAAGGAGTTGAAAAAGACTCTGGCTAGAGTGACCTTCGTGGTACCCTCTAGGACTGACCTTCGCTGGGTCACCCATAGCCCCCTCAACGGAGAGTAGGACTCGAACGAGTCCGAACTTCGGTAAAATAAATATCGTGTCTAAATTCGCATTTCATTTGATATTTGTGTTGCTCTAGCTATTCTGCAGGTTCTCTGTGTATATTGTCATCTCCATTAGGTGCCTGCAGTTTGGTTTGAAGATAGAAATCGAAAGGAGCAAGTTCAGGGCCGATCTGCAGAAATCGTGTATACCGGACACGTCCGGTATTCATACCGGACACGTCCGGTATTTCCTGCCTGCACTGAAAATATTTATTCTCTATTCTAACTTGGTGTTGCAGGGTTGTAGCTTCTAGATATATTCTTTATACCTTGTTTACTTTGTGGCTAACTTATGAGGGGTAGTAGTACTCTTAATTTGGAGTTTCTATTTTGGAAACTCCCCTTTCTAATTGTTTCCGCATTTAAAGGTGTTAATTTTCAGAAACGCCTATTCACCCCCCTCTAGGAGGCATCTTAGGTCCTTTCAATTGGTATCGGAGCCGGGTTCTCACCTAAAGCTTCACCGCCATGAGAAAAGGATGTCGACGCCTATCGAGTTGGAGCCGGTGCTTCTCCAAAATGATGGTTCAAACTTTCTAACTTGGTCAATACATGTACTCAATGCTTTTAGAGATATTAGTCCTCTTGTTGAGCATATTGTGGATACAAGCATACCTCTTTCTATAGTTGATTGGAGCAACTACAAAAATTTGTCAAAAGAGGAAGAGATATGCGTGCAACTCAATGCTCAAGCTATTAATATTATTTTGAGTACATTGAGTGTAGAGGTTTAAGATGAGGCAATCTTCAATGGACAACCACCTCTGGAGAGTGCTTATCTCATTTGGACTAGACTTTTTGATTTATATGGAAAATCCAAATGTGATGATGCACTTGAGATCAAGTCAATGGAAAGTATGTCCATTGTGTCTTCATGCAGCAAAGAAGCCTCACAAGACCTCAAGAGCACCGAGCCAGAGCAAGAAGTGCAAGCAGCACATGACGTGCTGTCTGCCTGCACATACCGGACGTGTCCGGTATGGCCGAGGCAGCAGACCAGCAAGCAGCTGTTTGCAACGATGCTCAAGCCCGATGGCAACCAAGTGATGAGTCAATCTCAGTATCTCATGATACTCATCACTTGTGTCTCATGGCCAAGAAAAGCAAGAAGAAGAGTAACAAGAAAGATCAAGAAAAGAAGAAGGCTCAAGTGGATGATCAAGATAAGAGTGATATTGAAGTTGAAGATAACTACAACCTTGATCATCTCAACCATAAAGACAAGTTCATCATCATGAAGATAGTTGAAAAGAATGATGAGCTTGAAGAAGAGATTGAGAAGCAAGAGCAATCGCTTCATAATCAAGAAAAGTTTCTCATCTCCAAATTGCAAGAGCTAAAGGCTATAAATGAGAGGTATGAAAAATTGTCAATTGAGCATGCTTTAGTTACTAACTCCTCTTCTAGTGTTTCACAACTAGAGAAGGAAAACTTCGAGCTCAAGGCAAGGCTAAATGAACTATCAAGCAAGTATAATGAGCTACAAGCAAATTATGTTCATCTAAAGTGCTCTCATGAGGAAGTAGTAGAATCAAGCATCATGCTTGAGGTGGCTCATGAGGTTGTGATTTCATCAGTAAAATTTTGTCAACCTCTCACACATCCGCTCACTAGTACACCATCTCAATTAAATATTTCTTGTACTAATGAGTGTGCTCCTCAAGCAAGCCAATCTTCAATTGAGCTAAATCTTATAGAAAACATAGAGCTCAAAGAAGAAGTGCAAAGATTAAAGAAATATGTGATTCGGTTGAAGGGTAAGGAGAAAGCACAACCTTCTCAAGATAACCGTGATAACATGGTGAAGAAGCTTGAGAAGGGTTCAAACCTTGCTTCCTCCAAAGCCAAACAAAAGAATCACATCTCAAGCAAGGCCAACACAACCAAGAGCAAGAAACATGGAAAAAGGATGTGCTATGGTTGTGGATTGTATGGACATGAGTGGGCTATGTGTCCACACAAGAGTTGGGCCGACAAGGTTGAAGCCACCAATCAAAAGGCTTCTACCAAGGAGGCCAAGCAAATGAAGAGTCATAGACAAAGTGCTTGTCTCATGAGCAAGAAATTAGGGCATCCTACCAAGAAATGCTCAATGTACAAAGAAGCAAGAAAGGAAGCCCAAGTTGCAACTAGAAGATGCTATGGGTGCAATGAGATGGGCCACAAGGTTGATAGATGTCCATACAAGCAAAACAAGCATAGAGCAAACAAAGGCCGCATATGCTATGCTTGTAAAAGAAAGGGGCATCTAAGCTATGAATACCCAAATGGTAACATCCCTAAGCCGAACACATTTGTTTATGATAATATGCTTAGGAAGACCACAAATGAAATTAGCACTAGCAAGGTGATGTGTTCACCACAAACTAATGCTAAAGCCATTTGGGTGCCTAAGCACTTGTTGACTAACTTAAAAGGACCCAACAAGAGTTGGGTACCAAAGTGTGCTTAGGTTAATGATGTAGGTACTTGGTGATGAGATGAAATCCTCGAGGTGGTTGAGCAAGCAATTTGATAATATTCACTCAATCTATCAACCAATTCTTATCATAATTCCTTATATGGTTGACCCAAAGATAATTCAATAAATATATCATCTATTTCATTCTCATCATTGGTAACAAGTACCTAAACTTTATATCATAGCCACTTTGTTCGGTTTGTGTACAAAAGGTCACAAATAGACATATTTGTGAAATATTAAAAGTGGTTAATAAGTTTTACTTGATGTTTATCATATTTGCCATATGATGCTTTTATTAGCTCTCTAGTAGAGTAATTTATTTGTTGAGATGCAAGTATACAATAAATAAATATTATAGTTAAAACGAAGAATCACAAGCAGCAAATTAATTGGTTCTGTCTTGCACCTATCGGACGTGTCCGGTATGGCCAGGGACAGAAAGTGTTTCTGTTCTGTGTATTCCGGACGTGTCCGGTATACTACCGGACATGTCCGGTACTTCATGGACCAGAACACTAATTGTGTTGCAACTGAGTATTCGATCCATACATTTTTTATATATCCCTAACTTACTCAGAAGCTTGTGTTTTATTAAATCTAAGTGGATTGTGAGCATCTCTTAAACTCACTTTTAACTATGGCAATCTTATTTGGTTTATGGTCAAAATGAAAATTGGCTCTCAATTTCTTATTAGAATAAAAGTGCTTGTTGAAAGTCAGTCAAAATACTTGAAGCACTTATTTAGGGGGAGCTAAATTTCTATTTTGCACCATTGTGGACTAATAAATTTATCTAGCACTCTTTGTAGTCCTTTGGATGAAAAATTGAATTTGTATCAAGCATGATTACTTGGCAATCAAGGTCAACATAAAGATTATCATGCCATGTATCTTCTTAGTGGTATTCTTGTGGGCTCAAGGCAAAGGTATGTGTTTACATACATACATTGTAAGTGCATCTAAGGCCCTTTATATGTTAGAATGTGCACTTGTGTGACATAGGAGAGATGTTTTTCAAAACCCCTAACTAGCATGAGTAGGAAGTGTGAATTTGAAAAACTATTTGAATCTTGGTCTTTGTGACCTAGCCTTGCCATGTGATGATTATAGCTCTCCTTGATTGTTTGATCAGCTAATCACACCTGACATGGCTCTCTTAAGTCCACAATCTACTTTGTCTCACTTCATCTCTCTCAAGCAAGCAAATTATTGATTATGCCATATATTTGGAAAAGAGAAAATAAATTGATGGCATTCGATAAGAAAAGTGATAGTACTCGGTTTGGATCAAGATCATACACCTTTTTGGACTGAGCAACAATAGAGAAAGGGATTGGAAGAGTGAGAACACA